>NC_136497.1:116974411-117019411 GCF_053919585.1 Euprymna scolopes
TAATTAAAACCTTAGAATTCCACAATCAACCCAATAATTTCCAACGGAAACTACAAAAAATCGTTAGAAACATAAATACCTCTAATAAAATCTTTGTAAAAGCAGATAAAACCAGAAACTTTTATAAAATAGATAAGCAAGAATATAACAAACTAATCACAGAAAACATTACAAAAAACTACTAAACACTAGACACAAACGAATGCGACTACATAGATATAATAAATACTTAAAGTAAACAAATTACCGATAAACTAAAAATTAGCGATAAAGTTGGCAAATTGAAACCTAGGGAGGCATACATTCTGCTTAAAGACCACTAATGGGACTTTAATAATAATCCCAGCACCCGCCTGATAAACCCAACTAAACCAGAAATAGGTAGAATTAGAAAAACAATACTTTCTAGAGTAAACAAACAAATCAAACAAGACCTAGAACTAAACCAGTGATCAAATACAACCGAAGCCATCACCTGGTTGAAAAATATAGAAAACAAAGATAAATGTACGTTTATACAGTTTGACATCATAGACTTTTATCCCTCGATATCCGAATAATTTTTTAACATTGCCCTACACTGATATATCCTCGGAAGAAATCAACATCATTAAAAAATGTAGAAAATCAGTTCTAATAAATAAAAATAACCAATGGATAAAAACTAAAATGAAAAATTCGTTTGATTTGGCGATGGGTGGCAAGGACTCCGCAGAGGCATCAGATCTTGTGGGATTATTCATTCTATATACCCTCACAAGAATATTCAATACTACGGATATCGGCCTAAATAGAGATGCGGACTAGCTATAATAAAAAAAAAAAACTCCAACAAAGTCAAGGGAGAAAACTTTAAGAAAATCATACACAAGGATATGAAAAAATTAGGCCTAAAAGCAGACGTATCAGCTGACATAAAAATAACAAACTTCCTGGACGTCACGTTAAACTTAGATAAACACACATATGAACCATACTTAAAAGATAACGCTACTCCAATTTACGTAAACCCTAAGTCCGATTACCCACTATCAATTATACAACAGATTCCTAACTCGATCGTAAGTAGACTCAGTAATGACACAAGCGATGAAATGCATTTAACAGGGCAGCCAATATCTACGAAACAGCCCTAAAAATTAGTGGATACAAAAATACCTTTATCAAATATAAGCAACAAAACACCAATAACTATAATAAAATTTAAAATAGAAGAAAAAGAACTATAATTTGGTATACGGCCCCATACAATCAAATGTTAAAAACAAAACTTGGCAAGAAATTTCTAGATCTTATTGAAAAACACTTTCCCGCAACCAACACCTTACATAAAATCTTCAATAAAAATACCCTAAAGTTATCTAACAGTTGTTGCAAAAATTTAGAGATGATAATTAAAGCACATAATAACAAAATATTAAATAAAAACAATCTAAACAACAACAAAATAAACAATAAAAAAGTAAACACCATGATAAAAATAAAACTAACACTAGCAGAAATAATAATAATAATAATAATAATAATAATAATAAGAAGAAGAAGAAGAAGAAGAAGAAGAAGAAACCAACACCGGACAAGAACAACCACACCATAAATAGAAATACAAATAACGAACAAGATAAATGCAACCGTAGACACCGCACGCTTTGCCCAGTTCAAAATAAATGTCTAACAAAAAGTGTAGTTCACCAGGCAACAATATTTGCGAAAGAAAACACGAATAACAAGAAATATTACGTAGGCATGACTTCCTTAGATTTCGAAAACAAATACTACAACCACAAATGTACATTCAGCAATAAAAAACACCGTATAAAAACACAACTTGCGAATAAATACTGAGAACTCAAAGAAAGCGGACATTCGTCGGTAGTCGAATGGAAAATAATGAGACAAGGTACCACGTGTAGGCATTAAGACGACCCATGTAAATTATGCCGTCATTAAAAAATTGCTATCCTGTACTTTATAGAACCCAAAATCTATTAAAATGTCGAAGAGAAATAGCAAATAACTGTGTTCACAAAATAAAATTTACGCTCGGATAGCAGTACAAAATATTTTTAAAACTAACAAAAACAATAGAAAATAAACAAAAAAATTAATTAAATAAGCATTAATATACATAAACGATCACACATATATGTATGTATATATATGTATATATATGTGCATATATGTATGTACATATATATATATATATATATATAAAAGAAATGTACGCCTTAAACAACTAAACTAGTTTTAAAACAGATCCTTTGTTCGATAAAATGCATGCCCATTGGCTGATAAGAAGGGGTGCGGTGAATACTAGAAAGCTTGTTGTGCTAACTAAAACCCTTAACAGCAGAGGACCATATAAAAATAATAAACAACCACAGAATTGGCGCATAAGCCTGACGAATCCGGGAGTTGATGAAACGCCGAATATTCAGTGTAGCTTAATCGCCATATATATTTTTAAATTAATGTAAATATATATATATATATATATATATATATATATATATATATATATATATATATATATATATATGAAGGCGTCCATCAGTCTTGACAGACTATGGATACCCACTGTAAGGGTGCCTGCGCGTGAAATTTGTGTGGCAAGACTTGCGCAACCTCTTACCACGCCTCTCCTGAGTCAACATTGTTGCATACCAGTGGCAAGTTGAGGTACAAGACGACTGGAAACAATGCCGAGATAAGCGGAGAGCACATACAGCGCCTAGAATTCCCAAATGGTCACCCATCTGGTATTAGCCAGGCTCAACGTTGCTTAACTTCGGTGATCTGACGAGAACCGGTGTGTCAACGTGATTATGCCGTATATATACATACATACATACATACATGATAGATTAGCTATAAAATGAAACTTACTCTATCACAAGTAAAAAAAAACTTTTGAAAAATTATACACATGATTAAAAATGTAGTTCTAATTGTAGAAGTAACATAAAAAATAACTATTTTTTGTGTGACACTAAAACAAAAATAATGTCTCTCTTTACAAAAGAACGCTACTAAAATATAGGTAGTCGTAGGCAAAGCTATGCGATTCTTTTTTCTTTAGTGAATTCTTACCTTGACACTTTATATTGCTATAACATGATTACCACACTTCATGAACAAATAGAACTAAACAGAATAATAAAAAGGTTGAATTTTTAAAAAAAATCGCTGTCTCTATATGAAAATGGGGTAATTTCATGCCTTCAGTTTGATTATTACATAATGGGAAAAATTAAGACATTAATATGGTAATAAAACCACTCACTTATCTATGCATTTATTTAAGAGGATAGAATAGACATAGAAATTAATAGAAAAGAGAAAACCGCTGAGAGAATGTTACATTTAAATTTTATTGACAAAAGACGAACTGAGAAAGTCAAATTTCATAGAAGTAGAGAAACATTCAAAAATGTCCCTCTTATTTTGGAAGAAACCTATTAAACTTTCCCATCACTGTCCGCGAAATCGGTGTTAATTGTAGCTCGATAATGTCAGCGACTGTTTCTTAGGTGTCAGCATCTGGCTGTCTAGCAAGCACTTTTACTTTTCTCGTCCCAGTATTTTAATCCTTTCCTCTTGTCTCTTGTCTCAAGACCCTGCATTCCATTTGGCTGCTTCCGCGTCCTTGTCTTTTTAAAGTCGCTTAAGACATTCATCTCAGGTCAGGCTTTAGGAACTCTAATCTATGGTGCCCCCTTGCCAAACTTAAAACAATACTCGACTAATTAGAACCACTATATATTATTTCACACACTCTTCATCTGTGTCTTAATCCAAACGCAGATTCTATGAGCATCGCTTATTCCCTAGAACGGTCTGCCTTAAATACACCATGGTAATCTTCAAATCCGATGTAAACAAGTTCTTGTAGAGCTATCCCAATAAATATAAAATTCTAGCTAATCTACACAATTAACGAGTATTACACTGCCACTTATATTCATTATCCCTTGTACTCGAGTGACTTTCGGGTATTGGTTATTTGCGACTCTAAAGTAAGAATAAAACACAAGAAATATACATACCAAATTAATAATATAAACAACAATAACGCACATGATATTCTAATATTAAGAACAATAATATATGATCAAATAAATAAATATGTATATAAGAAAATATAAAATAAAACACATTTTAACTGAATAACTGCTGAACACAAAACCTGAGTAGCTCATATCTGCCCAAAACAAAAATAACGAAATTAATATAGGTGTGAAAAAACAATGGGTCTAGTTGGCTAATTATACAAGTACAACAGCTATATATTAAAACGCGAAGTGACGCTGATTATATTCAATTTCCCGACAATACCTGACAATACCAGAGATGGAGGAAACGCGGAAATTCTATGTAGCTAATTGGCAGATATATTTAACTACTTACCAATAAGCTCTACATACTTATTGAACACTATCAAAAGAAATACTGAGAATATGTACATAAAATCATAAGTAGATACTAGTAAAAACAATAATATTACATACTATATGTATATATACAAATGAATGACAAAAAGTGTGCATTCAACATCTTGAATATTTTACTGTTATATTTCTTTTAGTATGCTGATGTGCAATTATTGATCGCACCTGCTTTGTACCGCAGAATCATTAATGGCATTGCGATATCTATTCTTGAATTGTAGTTCTATCGAGCTTCATAAATAAAGAAGATTAGTTTAATAAACGACGTAAGTGTATCTGCGCATGCACTTGTAAGGTATGCGTTGTTTTATCTGCAACTTTACCTAATCATTTATATATATATATATATATATATATATATATATATATATATATATATATATATATATATATATATATATATATATATATATACGACGACTCCGGCGACGTCGAAGTAGGTTTGTTTGTGATAAGCGAAGTGAAAAAAGAAAGCAACGTTTTAATTAAGCGGGGGGTAATCGAAACATTGAATAAAAAAACACTAAAATACACTAACGTAAAGTAAACGAACGATGAAAACAGAAAAACGAACACGTGAAAAATGGCTTAAATAAGCCTGTTTTGATATTAAAATTTAAACAATCCGTGGGTACACGGGTGTTTTGGGGTGTGTGGTCGGGGGTGGATAATCGAAATAAAAAAAAACAGAAAAAAGAACCTTACGTTAAAAATAGCTTAAATAACACGGATTCAATATTTAAATTTAAAAAAATCGAAAAAAAATGACATCTCACACCATGATTCGAACCCAAAACTGTTGGATAATGAACCAACGCGCTAATCGACTGACCTAACGCGACGTACATGATATTTATTCAGTTTTTCAACTATTTAAAATAAATCAGGTCACGACGTAATCTGGCGCATGCGTAGAACCACTCGTCGTCACGAGAAAACCGTTTTTGGTGACCCTCCCCCTCTATCGGAAATTGTCGATTTCGGGGTGAAAAAATGAACGTTTTGGCCAATTTTTCGATATTTCCCGAGTGAAGGATGGGCCTTCGATATGATACTGAGTTTGTGGATTTTAGTAGCAGACACACATCATACACACATGCATACATACATATATTTTCGCTTATATATATATATATATTTGTATATATATATATATATATATATATATATATATAAGGTGTCTTAATTAAGTACCTTTATAATTCCGCCTATTTCATTACTTACACGTTAGAAAAAATGACATGGAAATGAAATTTAATTAAATACTAGTAGTAGAGTTGAAACGAGGAGGAAGTCTAATTTTACTTTCCATTATAGTATTAATATACCGTTTTTCGTACTTTTACTAATTGTCATGATTTACGCATTCTCTTCATTGTGTTTTTTTTTACATTTAAAGAGCACCTGCATGTTATCGTTCTATACTTTCTTGCTACTTTTTTGCGAGGGTGGAAGAAAATCTTTCACCGGGCAACATCGGTTTACGAGTCCTGCTTGTTAAAAATATAATTTCATCTAGCTGCACTTTTTGTTCAATAAATACTCTATTTCTATTAAATAACTAAAGAAATCTGCATAAGTAACGTACTCGCGATTATATACAATCACGTAGTTTTGTGTAATATTGTAATTATTAAATTATTGTAATATAATACATCAAATGTAATAGAGTATAGCAAATACAATTCTCATTAACATTGAGTAAGTACACTTGTCTGAAATAGTACTTAGTATAGTAGACATATAGATATTCGCCGTTACAAGGAGATAATACTTCCCCATTTTAACTTTTATCTTAATGTATGTATCGTCATAAAACTTTTTATTAGTTTTGGCTTCAATAACAAAAAATATATTAAAGCAGGATATATAAAATAAATTAGATAGTCTAAGTTTAATCGTATAAATACTTCTAACTATGCCATTTTGTAAAACTTCTTTGATTTTATTTTATATACCATTTAACAGGTCGCAAATAATTTCAAATCTATGAGTAGATTGATTAAAACAAATTCCGGTAGATTCAATTTAATTTAAGTGAAGCTATATGTTGTAAATAATAAAATAGTAGTTCATGTAGTTGCACATTTAGTTAAATAAATACCCAATTTCTTTTAAATTACTAAAGAATTCTATGTGTATGTCTCGTACTGGCGATTAAATACATACAGGTTGTTGTGTGTAATGTAATTATCAAATATTTTATTAATTATATGTAGGAATAAATTATAAATATATTTACATATAGATAGTTTGTGTTTCTATCAAGCAAAATTTATGTTTATTAATATATTTATTAAAATGTATCGTATACATTTTAATAAGGTCAACACAATTTCATCTCAAATCAATTAATGGATACTATCTTGCAAATGCAACAAGCATGAAATCTAATTTAAACTCCAGATTGTATTTATTCGTTTTAATTTAAATCACGATAATATAATCTCGTAAGTGTATTGTTGCAAGCAATCAGATAATAATAATGTATATGCAAATAGTTATTTTCGGTTTATTTAAAACGTATAATTATTTCTTTATTCGACTTGTAACTATTTTCTGAGAGAAAAAGAACGCATGTTAAAAGCTTTTTTTTAGTAGGTAAAAAGTGAAGAGGTAGAATAGAGTCTGGCGTTACCTGAAAGATGACTTTCTGTTTGCTACTGTATTGACATATAGTAGAAGGGCAATACTAATTTCCCTTGAAAACTGCTCTTACCCGTGAAGTGCTTAAAGCAAAGACGAGGAAATTTATCAATTTTATGCATTTGATGCAATAATCAATCTAATTTCATAATCTCATAAGCACGCATTATGGGAAATTGGCCTGTATAAAACATTATTATATATAATGTTTTTTTATTTGTTGCCAGAGAATTTTCACAATCAAACCAAATCATCCACACTCAGTGATATTTGTGATAATTGATTTAGAATGTGTTTACTAAATAAAGCGGGGAGCGTAAGAGTATATTGACACGTTTGAAAATGCCAATACTAATAATAATTATGTAAGCAATTGCTTCATAGTCAGCGTTTGGTATCTAATTGTTGTAATTTTGGTTCTCCTAACATGTGTACTTTTATGATATATACGGTAGCGTCCAAAACTAAGGGACCTCATTTTAAAACCTAATTCTTTTTAGAAATAATAACTGTGAAAAGCTGAAATTTTGACAACTGGTATTCGTTATTATCCATAATAAAATATTAAAATTGGAATCACTTGAAAGGATAAAAAATATTATAACAATTATTTATCTATTTTCCAAATAGGAACTTCCAAAAGTAAGGGACAAAATTGAGAAAAATCAATGGAAACAGTATGCCATATCAAAATTATTTGATTTCCTCTAAAGAATAAGTCTTACTTAGTCATTTGTAAATGTTGCATCAGCAGGCACCATGGCAGAACGCGAAAAACTTGATTATTCTGTGGGGCAAGCTATGTGAAGCTACACAAGGAAAAACACGCCATTAGAGAGATTTCAGAGGAAGTGAAACGTTCCAAGAGTGTTGTAGGCAGGGTTATTACATCCTACAATGATACTGCCAAAATAGATAGTGCTTTTATAACCGGCAGACGCCGAAACATTTCGGTAAGAGAAGATCGAATAATGCAGTGTATGTCATTAAACGACCGTTTTTAGTCTTGCACAGAAATTAAAAGGGTTATGGGTAGTACCTAATGTATTAATGTTTTAAGACAGATTATTTCTAGACGACTGCCAGAAATAGGACTGTTTAATCGAAGGGAAGAAACCACCTTTAAGTTCGAAGAATAAAAAGAAGAGAATAGAGTTTGCAAACAGGTATTTAATTTGGACATATAAAAATTGGGCAAACGTATTTGCAGTTATGAAAGCAAGTTTAATTTATTTGGAAATGATGGGAGAAAAACTATATACAGAGACGTATTGGCGACATATAAAGTATAAAGTTTACTAAGAAAATTGTCAAGTTTTGTGGCGGAAGCGTCATGGTAGTTGAAATAGTTTCTAGCCAATTTACAACGCTTCTTGTTCGGTTACAAACTCGTGTAAAAGCGAAAATCTATAAAAAACATTGTTCAAGATCATGTTGTGCCAATCATAGAAAATTAAGGTTTCGATACGATTACCTTTATGCAAGATAATGACCCATGTCACACGACGAAGGTGGTACTGAGTTAACTTAGCGAGCAAGATTTCGAAATTATGGATTAGCCACCGCAAAATCCTGACTTAAATCTAATAGAAAACCTCTGAAAGACCTTAGGAGTGAAAAGTTATAGAAAGAAATCCCATTAACCTGGAGGATTTGTGGGTGAAGCATCAAGAAAAATGGTCTAAAATTAGTATCGAGGATTGTCAAGAACTGATTCGTTCTTATAGTTGGAGATGTGCAGCTGTCATTGAGAGCAAGTGGTTATTTAATAAATATTGATTGGACAGGATTTTTTTTTTTTACTTTTTACGTTGTTTTGCTCAATGTTGTCCCTTACTTTTATATTTGAAACAAAGGGGATTGTTTTGATTTTTTATAATGCAGATAATCAAACTTTAATATTGTATGAACATACACCATTAATACTGAACAATTACAATGCATCCAATATTTATTTAATATATACATACTTACCTTTCACTCAGAATTTTTAATAACAACGTTATTAAATTCTTTTCCTGTATATAGACGTTTATAAATGTAATTGTTATATTACACACGTTTCTTTGTGTAATATTTTTATAATTAAAGAAAAGTGACCTCCTGAGTGTCAACAGCAAATATTTACTTCATCTCCTTCGTTCAGTCGAAAAACTCTACTAGAAACGTAACAGTTTGTCTCTAATATGAAAATAAAATAAATTGGCGTATTTTGTAGTGTCTAAGTCTAACTTTCCTATAAGAAGATCGAGTTTAGTACAACCATTTTATTGCCTTTCTTTAGACACGGTATGTCTTTGGATAATAAGGTGGCATTTTTATTATGCTAGATTTTATGGCGTGCTCTGATAAAAAAATGTCCCAATACGTAGTAATATGTATATATATTTGTATGTATGTATATATATATATATATATATATATATATATACATACATATATATGCATATATATATGTATATACATATATATATACAGACATATATATGCATATGTATATGTGTATACATATATATATATGTGTGTATACATATATATATACATATATATACATACATACATATATATGCATATATATGTGTATATATATGTGTGTATACATATATATACATATATATATATATATATATATATATATATATGCGTGTGTATGCCCCTCTGTGTTTCTGTTAAAGACATCCTTGATTGAATTTTTCCGCTACTTGAACGCATACAACGATTTCCTTAATTATTTGATAAAAATGTTTCATGTATCCACGCGACTATATTTTTCTTAAACCACATTGTATTGACGACAATATCAACTATCGAGCAACGGCAATTATAGATTTAGCGCTTCTAGTCTTTACATTAAATCTCATCTGGTCGTTTTCCAGAAATGAGGAATTGTTTTTTTTTTCCTTTCTTCAAAGGAAATCGTTCTTTTCCACCTTCCACCAACCATGTGATCGCCTCGCGAAATTTAATAAGACAAT
This sequence comes from Euprymna scolopes, assembly GCF_053919585.1. Classification (NCBI taxonomy): domain Eukaryota; kingdom Metazoa; phylum Mollusca; class Cephalopoda; order Sepiida; family Sepiolidae; genus Euprymna; species Euprymna scolopes. The sequence continues at coordinate 116,984,481 of NC_136497.1, forward strand.
AAGCCTTTGATGATTGTTACGTGGATAAGTAGCAGCTCCATTTGCTTCTGGCATTGTCATAAATAACTATTCCTCCGATTTACACTAATTTGCATGTTTTCAATTGTTGTTGAGTAGCATTTGATTTATTAGAAATGCTTTTGATCGCTGTACTTTCATAATACCTTCATCACATATTTGACTATGTCAGAATTATTTTACTTTTTTTATGCTGTTTCCTTTGTTTAATTTATTACTACATGTTTCCAAGACACTATTTGAGAAATACTTCATGTGATAATTGTGAAATATGATAGAGGCTTCAATAATTTTTCTATTAGAACTTGAGAGGCTTCAATCATTTTTCTATTAGACGAGAGGCAGGTGAAAACTATAATTACTTTATTTTATAGAAGGTATTATTATAATTACTTTTTATTAATTACTATATATGCATATATATATATATTATATATATATATATATATATATAATCAAAAAAGTAACAAATGTATATATATATATGAGAATATATACATACATATATATATATCTATAAAAGTGAACGTGTATGTCTGTCTGTCTGTCTGTGTGTCTGTCTGTCTGTGTACATTTCCCTACGCAATAACTCTGTCAATTTTTAGTCTATAGACTCGAAATTTGAAATACCGGGTACTGAGATTTGGGAAAATCGATGTGACGGGTGTCAGCCAGAAATTCGGCTGTTAAGGGGTCAAATTTCAACGATTTGACCATTAAGAACTCTACCAAACTCCTCCGACAATTTTGGGTCTAGACACTTGAAATTTTATATATAGGTTTCTTGAACCTGGATCTAACTTAATAAAGTAATTTGAGCCCGAAACTATAAATTTTAAGGGGTCATAATAGGGGTCAAATTTTAAAGAATTAACCATTTTATTTATTTTTTTTTTTGCTTTTTTTGCACAGCATACACCTCCAAACACCCGAGCAACGCCGGGCACCCCTGCTAGTATATATATATATATATATATATATATATATATATATATATATATATATATATATATATATATATATATGAGAAGCCTGAGTTTCAGTGACCCTAGGATACGGGTTTCCCAGGTTACGATGTAGAATACGATGTTTTCCGGGTCCTGGTTTCGATATTTTTGTAACATTATGGTGTTATTTATAATGTTATTTGTATAATTTACATGTGTATTACTTGCTGTACTGTATTTTGTTACTAATTTTCATGCCGTATCTCGGGTTCTACTATATATAGTAACTATATATGGATAAAACAATTCATACAACCAAAATTTGGATCGGTCTGGTCATAGAAGAACACAAATAAGGACTGTAAATTCTTGCAACCCTCGATACATGTATCAATAAACACGACACACCATACCCCAATTCTACGAATAATGACACGTTATAACATTTTTTAAAGAAATCCTGTTGAAGGAGGAGCAGAATTAAGCTAAGGCAATACGTAATAATTATGAATTGTAGATAGTTGCTTCTAGCAGATTATTGTGAATTTGCGATATTTATTCATTTTTTTCATTAGATGCAAATGTTTATATTAATTATATCGATTATACGTTTTATTTTTTTATTTAAATTCAGTAAGTTTTAAGATATCAAGGGCCTCCCTCCTGGGCTTAATACTCGATTCTATTATGATTTAAATTTGTATCCGAGGGGTTTTTAAGAATAGAGGCTGTTCCCTTTATGGCTGCTATTTGTATCTCGTTACAGCTAGGTCTTTCAGGGATTGATTCTACGTATTTCTGGAGGTTCTTTTTTATTAAACCAGTTGCTCCTATCACAACCGGTATAATGTTTATTTCTTTCAGAGCTATGTCGTTTTTAGATCATTTTAGGGTCCTAATATTTTATCTTTTCCCGTTCAGCTCTATTAAGGCCAAAATCATTTGGGACTGTGACATCGATAATGAGCGCAGTTCTTTCGGGGTTGTTCCATATTACAATTGTCTGCTTTGATAGCTTTGTCTTTTATGTATCTGTCCGCCTGTGTTTCTTTGTCATAGAACACAACCACGTTATCGGTGGTGGTTCATGTTCCCAAATGTTCGTTGTTCTGTCAAGTTGCATCTCTCCCCAGATCTTCCAATGGAGGTACTTACATACTTTGTTGTGACTGGCAGTGTAAAGGCCATCTGCCAATAAGATTGAACAAGAATACATTAGGTGGCTTGGGCTCTCAATTGCTGAGTGGGAAAACCGGCATAGCCCATTTGCTTGTAGGCCCGCCATTTTTAAAAATCCATTTGTAAGTAAGCCCTGATCTTAGCTGTCTTTTTAATTTGTATATTTTATTGTGTCCGATCAAATATATAATAGTTTCATGTCAAGGAATGTACTGCTAACAAATTATATATTGCAACCCCATATATATATATATATATAACATAACAAAATCCTCCCCACACTAGGAACCGATCCTGGGTCTGGCCATACCCACATGGGGAGACAAATAAATAGAAACATTAAAAAATCCAGTATACATATTTTTAAATGCGCTCCTCTATCTAAACAAACATAATATAAGGAATACCCGAAAAGACTGAAACGAAAAATCACAATACTAAAATCCAAGAATCCAAAGAATAAATGTCAAAATAGAATGAAAGCTCCCCTACCCTTATTTCAGAAGAGCTGGTCCTCCTCTCCTCACACATACACATTAGTAACGACCTGGGATTACAGTCACCTTCCTAGGGAAGCAAATAACCTCATAATACTATAAAACAGTACACACATTCTCAAACCAATAAAAACGCCTACACACACGCACCCTACACTAAAGGAAAAAGGGAAAAAACACAAGCAGAAAGAGAGAGTGACTACAGCCGTGGTCAGCGGCCTCGACAAACCAATAAAAGAGTAATAAAAATTGAACATGCCAATGAATAATAGACACTTACACGCCTAAAACACTTGAAAACACTTCAAATGAACTACAAAAATGCAATTTTTACATCTCCAACACATTTGAAAATAATTTCTGACGAGGACGCTTCACAGAACGTCTGAAACGCGTAAAAACGATTTCAATGATTTAAAAACATTATTACAATGGTCCAAACAGAATTCTCAATGAAAAATGAAGACACGGAATAATAAAATAATGTTAAAAAATACACATTGATGCTGACTGCCCCCTTATTTAAATATATATATATATATATATATATATATATATATATATATATATATATATATATATATATATATATATATATATATATATATAACACGGAAATTACATTATTGTCGATGCAATAATTTATTTCAACCTTATGGTATTTTCAAGCATCTAAACTAGACAATTACATTTTTGATACTGAAATAAAAAAAGAAAAAGAATTTAGTATCGACCGTAAAAAAACCAGAGAGGGTGGTAGTAGCAATACACTTAATACATTTTATAGAGAGGGCGGGAGGGATTTAAAAAACAAAACATTATGACACTTATAATTGGTGTCCGATAACTGACGTAACAACCGACACGCACACACACACGCAACACACACACACCCACATACACACACACATACCGAGTGTATGCACGTTCTTACACGTAAATGCCTTGACACACGTTTACTAACCTAGGAAGAAGAGGGAGAAATATACGGATATAGAGAGAAGGAAAAAAAAACAAAAAAAAACGCGCGCAAGGGAAAGAGAAGAAGAAATAAAAGAAGAGACCATCCGCAGCCTGTCGTATGGTTTCATCAGTTTAGAATCCCCGAGAAAGAGAAGGGAAAGAAAATGGAGATCATACGCGCGTCATAGAGTCAATTGAGTCGTGGAAAGCAAGTCTATTAAAAAAAAAAGTTTATATAGAAAGTTTTAAAACTATCTGTATGTTATCATGTTAAAATTAGTTAGAAATAAATATTATCTTATAATACATTTAAATATTGTAATATAGTACTATGAACTAAAAAAAATGGGTCTTATTTAGTTAGTATTTTATATATTTTTATGTAATTAATTTTATTAGTGATTATAGCGGTCGTTGTAATTCTTCTCACAAATATTTCACTTCCTAATTGATTAAGATGCAGAAAATTGCATTAGTCGCCCCCAGTCCCATAGGACGTATATAGTTTCAGTTAATATATACTCAATTCTTTTTTTTTTATTTCAGTATCAAAAATGTAATTGTCTAGTTTACATGCTTGAAAATACCATAAGGTTGAAATAAATTATTGCATCGACAATTATGTAATTTCCGTGTTATATTTGTATGTTATTGCTCTGTTTACCACATTGAGCTCTCATACCCGGATTTCCTCCTGGAATTATTCCATTATAACACTATAATTGGCTCCACACCGTGTTGAGCTCTCCGAGGAATTCTAGTATCGGAATTACTTCAATTTTGAACTGTAGATGGAAAAATTCACACCATCGTATTCGCTGAAAAATATACCTTTTCCCAGCTTACACAGCTTCACTTTCTCTCTTATGGAAAGAATAACGGATTTTGCCAACAGACTGAGATGGAAAGCGTGTTTCTATTTAAGAAATGAGGATTCTAACTGCAAGGAAACCTATAGTTTCAGATCTTAGAATATCTGTAAACCCATCAAGGCTTTAAAGCCCTTTGAGACTGACCTATTTAACCTAGTTAAAAGAATTAAGTTCCGGAGGTATTCAAACAAATTTCAGTCAATCCTGAAAAATTACATCGCAGAGATTAAAAAGTCTAACAAAGTGTTGGTGAAGGCTGATAAATCAACGAATATTTACAAGATGTTCCCATCTGAATACAAGAAAACTATTCTGGAGAGCATCTGTAATAGTTACAAAAAGGATACCCTCGACACTGAAAATACAATCAATGGAGAAACCAAAGTATTTGCATCCCAACTGGGTATAGAAGATAGAGTGGGAAATATAGACAAGAATAACGCATACATACTCATCAAGGACCACAAGAAAAAGTTCTACATCAAGAAGCAGTGTAGACTGATCAACTCCACTAAATCGGAACTCGGTCATGTATCTAGGGAGATTATCAGGAACATTATTAATGTAACCCTGGAGGCCACTAAATTCAATCTTAGGAAGGATTCTTCGGATACTATCGAATGGGTTAAATCGATTGAAAATAAGAGGAATGCCTGTTTCATCCAATTCGATATCATGGATTTCTATCCCTCAATTTCCAAGGAATTACTCATGAACAGCATTAATTATGCTAGGAATTTCGTGGATGTATCCGAAGATAAGGTAACATTAATTATGGCTTGTCGCAGATCCATCCTTTTAAACAATCAGCAAACATGGATCAAATCGAACAACAATGAATTTGACGTCCCGATGGGGGCTTTTGACTCAGCCCAGATTGCCGATCTATGGGCATATTTATAATGAACAAAATTAGCAGAATTATAGAGCCTAATTTAGTGGGATTATACAGGGATGATGGACTAATTGTTATCCCTAATAGTGACGGCCCCATGGTATCGAAAATACATAAAAATTAGTAAGAGCCTTCAAATACCTTGGATTTAAAATAGATATAACCCCAAATTGTAAAGAAGTTAATTATCTAGATATAACTCTAGACTTAAGAAAGGGGTATACAAGCCGTTCAATAAAGATAATAACACACCATATTATATTAATACTACATCTAACCATCCAAGTTGCATAATTAAACAAATACCTAAAACGATTAACACTAGGATTAATAAACTTTCGGATAACAAAGAAATTTTTGAAGCAAACAAAAAATTATACAATAGAGCACTAGAGATAAGCGGATACAGTGAAACACTCACATATATTAAGAAGGAAAATAAAAATAAAAATAAATCTAAGAACAGAGGCCGGAAAATAATATGGTTTAATCCCCCTTACAGCCAACTATCCAACATAAACATAGGAAAATATTTTTGAACCTAATAGATAAGCATTTTACCATAGATAATCCACTTAGGAAGATATTTAATAGAAAAACCATTAAAATAAGTTACTCGTGCACTAAAAACATGGACAGAATAATTAGCACTCATAATAGTAAAATATTAAACAACTCTAATAAAAATAAGGTTACAGTAAACAAATGTAACTGCCAAGTGAAGAATAACTACCCAATGGACGGTAGTTGTAAAGTTCAGTGCGTGGTTTATAAGGCCACGATCCACCTAGAAGATAATAACAGGGACAAAAAAGTGTACTTCGGTATCTCCGCCGGAAACTGGAAACAGCGCTTTTATGACCATAAACATTCTTTCAATAACCCAGAACTTAAGAACAAAACCGAGTTAGCTAAACAATGGCGGTTATTAAAATATGAGAACCGATCCCCAGTGATTTCATGGTCAATCCTATGTTATTCGGATGTCCAAAACGGCTTTAGACAGAGATGCAGTTTATGCCTCGAGGAAAAAATCAGACTCCTGAAGTACGAACACAATACTCTCTTAAATAAACGAGATGAACTGATGGACAGATGTAGACATAAATGTAAATTTAAAATAACCAATAACTCCAGATCCGACGAACAGATAATCCCATGACGGTAAAGAGACCGAATTTAATACCACTAGATGATTTACAATAAACCCTCCCACCCCACCCCACTGGCAATTATAGTGCTGCCCGGTATATACTCGGTAATAACGACTTAATGATATTTGTTGTCCGAAATCTAAGTTGGGTGTACTTATTCCGAAGTACCTGTTTATCCAAATTACTTATAAATAAATGAGATAGCTTTAAGAAAATACATTTTCTCTGCAGATAATAAAATAGTTATTAAGCTGATTTAAGTCAAAAAGACCAAATACTACCACTAGACATTATTAAATGTAATATAAATTAACACAAAACTTTAAAATAATAACTATTTTATTTATTTCTTCATGCGTACATGAAAGTACTTTAATGTACGGAATACATAAAAGTATATATTTACTGAAACTATATACACCCTATGGAATTAGGGGCGACTAATGCAATTTTCTGCATCTTAATAAATTAGGAAGTGAAATATCATTGAGAAAAATTACAACGACCGCTATAATCACCAATAAAATTAATTACATAAAAATATATAAAATACTAACTAAATAAGACCCAATTTTTGAATTCAGAGTACTATATTACAATATTTAAATGTATTATAAGATAATATTTATTTCTAACTAATTTTAACATGATAACATACAGATAGTTTTAAAACTTTCTATATAAACTTTTTTTTTAATAGACTTGCTTTCCACGACTCAATTGACTCTATGACGCGCGTATGATCTCCATTTTCTTTCCCTTCTCTTTCTCGGGGATTCTAAACTGATGAAACCATACGACAGGCAGCGGATGGTCTCTTCTTTTATTTCTTCTTCTCTTTCCCTTGCGCGCGGTTTGTTTTGTTTTTTTTTCCTTCTCTCTATATCCGTATATTTCTCCCTCTTCTTCCTAGGTTAGTAAACGTGTGTCAAGGCATTTACGTGTAAGAACGTGCATATACTCGGTATGGGTGTGTGTGTGTGTGTGTTGCGTGTGTGTGTGCGTGTCGGTTGTTACGTCAGTTATCGGACAGCAATTATAAGTGTCATAATGTTTTGTTTTTTTTAAATCCCTCCCACCCTCTCTATAAAGTGTATTAAGTGGATTGCTACTACCACCCTCTCTGGTTTTTTTACGGTCGAGACTCAATTCTTTTTCTTTTTTTATTTTAGTATCAAAAATGTAATTGTCTAGTTTAGATGCTTGAAAATACCATAAGGTTGAAATAAATTATTGCATCAACAATTATGTAATTTCCGTGTTATATTTTTATGTTATTGCTCTGTTTACCACATTGAGCTCTCATACGCGGATTTCCTCCTTGAATTATTCCATTATAACACTATATATATATATATATATATATATATTAAATAATCTGGGACCTTTCCTGTGCCTTTCTACCTTAATTAGATCCGGAATGAAAGGAGAACCTAAAGATATCACTCACCTGAAAACTCATATAAAGTCTAATACTTAGTTGTTTAATAATGCAATAGTACTGCTTTTGCCACAATTTTTCTCACTCAAATAAATACAAAATGGCGAGTCTGCTTCCCATTCTGATACGGCATTTAACTATCGTATTTATTTGTAAGAGAGATATGCATTTTACAACAAAAAACACACACAAACTTCAGCCCCGAGCAGAACCTTAAGGACGGTACTAAATATCTGAATTCTATATCATCCTTGATCGATATTGTATATGTTTATATCTGTATTAGTATCTAATTTTTGGATGCAAATATATTTAAGTTTATATTTGAGTTTTATTTGGTATTAAAATAATATAGAATGTAATTAAATCGGTGTATACAATTACGTTACACTTTATTCCATTATACTCCTTATATTCTCCTCTTTTTTCGACTCAAGAATACAGAGTTCCTGCTTAAGAACAAACTATAAAAACGTAATATCATTTCAAATCTAACTTAAACATTTTTCCTTTACTTATAACACTTATCTAGTAACAATTTTTACCATGTCCGTTTTGAAACCTTATATCATAAAATAAAATATTTTAATTATTTATTTTATTTCTCTATATTACCTGCTTACTACACGCTTGAAAATCTATCTAGCCAGATTCCCGTCTCATGTCTCATCTTGTTTAAGTTAGCAACATATGTACAGATACAATACTGAAATTAGAAATACGCCTCTATTTTCTAGCATTCTTGTTTAAGTTAGCAATATATGTGCAGACACAATACTGAAATTAGAAATACGCCTCTATTTTCTAGCATTCATCTACTTTAGAAAATAGTTCAATATAAAAATCGAGATTTATTCTCCTCCAGTTAAATACAAGAGGGGACATATTAAAACTAACCGGCGACTTTTAAAAGTACACATTTGGGCCTTAAGGTAGCCTTCCCTCTTACTATTCTCCAATAGTTGGTAATTCTAAGCATACCATATTATTCCAAGTGGATATCCTTGTCTTTTAGTTAGAGCAATATGAGTCTCTCAAAGGACACAACTCCGCGTTGTGTATATATGTAAATCTAATCCCACGTTGTTTATATATGTAAATCTAATCCCACTATTTCTTTCGTTTCTTTGTTTTGTATTTTCTTACATGTGTAGGTACTTATTAATATTCTATTCATTAATTTTAAAAGAACTTAATTACTAAAACTGATTAGTTCTCTCACTCTACTTAATAGATACATGATTACTTTTTAGTGTTAGAGAGTAGATCAATATCCAATCTATTATTATTTCTTTAAAAAAAGCAAAGCTTAAAAATAAGATAATATTTTAATCTATGTGAGGGAACAGAAATATCTGGTGTTAACAACCAGGCGCATAGTTACCCGTCTCGGGTTATGAACCTGTAGATCTTTTCAAGTTATCCACTCAAGAAAAAGAAAACTTTGATATTACAAATGAGAGACAACCACCCTAGAGCTGGTGACTCGAACAAACTCCTCGGTTTTCAAACCTATGTTGCTGTGTTTATCAACCTCCTTCTTAATCTATTAGCCAGGTGCAGAGGTGCAATATCAGTGACTCACTAGAACAACCCTGTGGTTTGCCTTGTTTCCTGATTAGGACATTGAACACCTACTTCCCAGGTCAAATTTCTTTCTTTCTCTTACATACTGAGCAAATTGGGTTTGCTTGCAAGACATTCGGCTGGTTGGAGCCGATCTTGAGGTTGAGAGTATCTGTTTGACAGTTTGTCGGGCTGTTCTTAGTAACTGACAGTATAGGAGCCCTTCATCTTTGGTAGCGCTTAGAGTGGATGCTCATCAGTTGTATAATATCGGGATAGTTGTAGTGCCATGTTGGATATGGAGGGAGACCGTGTTGCTATCTCTAGTGGGATTTTACAAGGCCACAACTTTCAAGTCCAGACTCGGCTAATTCACAATTGTGTATACTTGGCATCAATACTCGCCCCCTTTTGCTTAACACTCTTCCCGCAACTGAAAGTAAACAAAAACGCAATGAAATGACAATCCAAACAAATATCAAGAAAAAAACAGACAACAATCCAAACGAAACCAATTCTCATACCCTTTTGTGGCTTGCATTCACAAATATTCGTGGCTCTTACGTTATCTGGATGACGTAAAATTTACCTATTAGTAAACTCCACGGATATATTAGTATCAAGTGAAACAAACTTGCACTCCTCAATCCCCTTTATCTACTTTAATATGACAGGATATATACCTCTCTGCTGTAAGAACTCGGATAGATATGTGCATGGGCTTGCGGTCTTTATTCGGAACCCGCTCTTATTAACTAGATGGCAGCATGTTAAATCGAATTACCAGAGTGTTATGTTGTTTCAACTAGCTTCTAATCACTACGTTAGTTCTCTACATTTTCCTCAAACAATGACTGTATCTTAATCCAACATGCCTCTAATAGTATGGATGCATCAATCCCTCTAGATATTAATACCCAAATACATATGTTTGGTGACTTTAATGCCCACAATAAAAAATGGCTTGGTTTTTCAGATTGCACATATGCATTTAGATGGTCTAATATTGCTTTTAAATAGCCCTTACTAAGACAGTAATATTCCCAACCCGCCTCCTAGATTGTGAACACTAGCATGTTAAACTTTTAGACGTATACCTCATCTCAGTGCCCGTGGATTGTGTTACTAATGCCCAAAGTCCGCTTGTAAATGCAGATTACTTGTGGTATAAGTTGGCATCACACTTAAATCCTAATCTCAGCCATCGTTCAAAATAACAAGCTTCTACGAAAGGCTGACTGGGAATCCATTAAATGATATCAGATGCCACATGGACCAATATCTTCTGAATAATTTGCCAATGAAACTTTGCATGGTGCAAAGTAAGCATTGCAACACATGTGCCCAATCGAAAGTATTATAGGAAGCCTAACCCACCTACAATGGTTACTACAGATTGCGGATGCCGAAATAACAAGAAAACGCATAAAATCGCAGAAGATAGAAACTTGTGGTTTGAAGAAAATCTATAATAGAATAATACAGGGCAATCAGTAATTCCTCCACAATCTAAAACCAGAATTACGCATGTGCGGCAATCGGTAATGCGAAATTGCTTGGCCAGAGATTCGCCTTTAACTCCACGTTAGAATTAAGAAACCATTACAATTTTTTGTTTTTATTTTCTGCATGTTCTGTAGTTATATTTAACCTATATCAAACCTCGGAAAAGAAAAGGATTGATATAAATAAAGCATGAACTCTAATTAATTTAAAATATTTTAATCCAAGCACACATACAATCAAATATACCTACATACATACACACACACACACACACACACACACACACACATATATATATATATATGTGTGTGTGTGTGTATGTGTGTGTCCGTGTGTGTGAACATTATATATATATATATATATATATATATATATATATATAAAATATATTTTAGTCATCGACATACAGACGTGTTTCGTTGTTTCACAACTCATCAGTGCCGCTAGACTAACACCTATCCCAAGCCGAGGATCGAACCTAGAACCGTCCTGATGACAGTCGGCAGTTCTACCCCCTGACTACGGAATCGGTGGCTGTAATTAATCTGTCCGAATGTCTATTTAAATAAACATCCGTCCGCCACTCGTAGAGGGCTCAAACGTTTGTTTATAAACAAACCGTGAGCTTCGCATTTTTTCAGCTAAATTAAGTAGCGAGTAAGATAATTTACGATAGTGCTCTACCCAAGAGGGGGGCTTTATAAAATATATTTTAGTCATCGACATACAGACGTGTTTCGTTGTTTCACAACTCATCAGTGCCGCTAGACTAACACCTATCCCAAGCCGAGGATCGAACCTAGAACCGTCGTGATGACAGTCAGCAGTTCTACCCCCTGACTACGGAATCGGTGGCCGTAATTAATCTGTCCGAATGTCTATTTAAATAAACATCCGTCCGCCACTCGTAGAGGGCTCAAACGTTTGTTTATAAACAAACCGCGAGCTTCGCATTTTTTCAGCTAAATTAAGTAGCGAGTAAGATAATTTACGATAGTGCTCTACCCAAGAGGGGGGCTTTATAAAATATATTTTAGTCATCGACATACAGATATATATATATATATATATATATATATATATATATATATATATATATATATATATATATATATATACTATTCATTTATTAATACGTATTAAAAATCATAAGGAGATGTTTATAGAACCATTACTTTACAAAATTATATATATATGTAAATACGTGTATATATGAAAAACGGTATATATATATATATATATGCACACACCCGTACACACCCATGTGTATATATATATATATATATATATATATATATATATATATATATATATATATATATATATATATATATATATATATATATACACTTACTGTTTAAATCCATGGAGAGAGATTACAAGAATGGGTATTATCTTAAGAAAATCAATTTTGAATCAATGTTATTGATCTGATCGTAGTTTATGTTTCGCCGCTTTTGAGCCATGAGTAAAGAGACGGAATATCCGCCACGTTTGATGTTAAATGCACCGAAGGGAAACTAATTAGCTGTAACGGCAATTGTGTTACGGTGTTTTATCTCTCGGCAGGATATCCGCTTTTATACCACAGTGGAATTTCATTGTTGCATGTAGAATAATGAAAGAAAAAAACTAAAAATACAACACAATGAACCTTATTTCACACAAAAACTAAAATTTATTTATACATATAACAAATAAGAAATGTCTCATTGTCCATTCCTTTTTTGTTTCGAATGTTGGCCTCCGTATTGATTATAAATTGCAGACATATAATGTTTGATTACAACCTCAAATAGCTCGACATTAATCGAACTTTTTCATGAATTAAAGTAAATTAATAAACTTTACATCTCTCTTTATACAATACGACTAACAGACGCATTTTAAATGATTTAGCAAATAATTTTATTTTTGGATATACGTTTGTGGATATTATATTGAAAGATAGGTTTTATGTTAACAAAATACTTCTCTTTACCACATTATTTTGTTGAGAGATAAATCAATTTTTTCTACGAATCAAATTTTAAGTATCGATCTATGCGATTTAATATTATTTTAATTTAAACTCATATATCATCTATGATGTGCCGTTGAAACAATCATATATAACAAAATAAATTAAACATTTTGTGAAACAAATATAATCCTCTGTCTTCTATATATTAACATGGATTCGAGAAAATGCTAGGGAATGTTCTATAATAAAGGCTGAATGTTAAAATATAAAGTATAACATAAAGAACCGAAATTGTTTGAGGATCAATACTTAATACTATATTAATTTCTTATTATAAAGGTCCTCCCTAAATTGCCCCCAATTCTCTCGGGAATAGGTGAAATTAAAAACTCTCTTAGTATTCAATATACAAACACACACACAAACACACACACAAATATATATATATATATAAGTATAGTTATATATAAATATATATATACATTTTATATGCATACATATACATATATATCTATATATATACACATATAAATCTATATGCACATATACACATATATATATATATATAAATACATGGCTATATATATGTATGTATATATATATATATATATATATGAGTCTGTTTTTATATGTGTATATGTATACATACATATGTATTTATTTTTGTTTTTATTACATAATACAATTCAAATATTTTTCTGCCATCATTTTTCACTTGGATTTAGGTTCACGTTGAATCTTTTTATTTACAAGATAGTCAACACTGATCTAATCTCGAAGAATACTCGCCACAAATGTATTGTCGTGTTTCACCGTCTCTCCAAATGTATATATTCGAAATAAATATAGTAAAAAATAGGATATATTTGAAAATTTAAAAAACGGTCGGTGCCTACAGACTTCTAAGGTTAGAGATTCCTCTACATGGCCACCATTCACCACCTTATGAAATAGTGTTGCTACATTTAAGCTCGTGCATCTGCTTATAGTCTCTCACTTTTATACAGGTTTTATAAAAGTTGCCAACATTATAGGATCCGCATTAACATCTTGTCTTCAACGTCTGCCCCATCGGAGAAATGTTACATTCTTCTGCCTGTTTTACACGTATTTTTAAGGTAGGTGCTCCGATTAACTACACACCCTTATTCCCCAATCTACGTAAATACCTCAGAGACACCCGGTAAGCAGCAAAATCTCACATCTACACAGTAGAGATCCCAATATACCAACTTCTACTCTAATAGTGTATTCCTAGGACGGTAACACTTTGGAATTCTCTTCCGTGTTACTGCGTCTTTGACAGTACTGACATGCAGAAGTTCAATTGTAATGTAAACATACATCTTGCTGCTTAACTCTCCTATTCGTATCAATATATTTTATGTCTCAGATAGTAGCCGTCTACATAAAAGTGAGACTGTGCGTTGTTCGGGGCTGAAAATTCAAAACAAAACAAAACAAAAAACATCAACCATGTTCTCCAGATGCATATATATTTCCCCAAGAATCTCTGTCCTTGATAGCGGGGATACATTTACTTGCTGCTGTGTGTTCAAATAATTTGAAATAATAGCAAAGGGAGACAGGATTCCAAATATTTCCCGAATTTTATATATTCTCTCTTTTGGAAATAGGGTTCGATTATGAATATCTTAAGTATCAAATAATCTTTATCCACTGTGAAATTTATTTAATGAAAACCATGGGAATACAGTGAAGTCCTTTCTGCCACATCAGTGTAACGACTAACGAAAAGGGAATCATCATATCGCCCTATGCAGTTGTCGGCTGCTTACCTTTTTGTATCTTGTTAATTTGTGTTTTGTATTCTATCATTTTTTATAAAACACATCTTAATATTTTTCTACCAAAAGTAAAATATTTCTCATTGTATCACAACGTGGTTAATATGTTTGTGCAAATGTTGTCTTGGTACATTGTATAAATAAATATGTGATCAATGCAGTTGAAATTGTGCCTAATTTTATTTTGTAAATAAACTGTTCTCAGAATAATTATATAAATCAATGCAGTTGAAAAGTGTGCGTGATATCAAACGTGTTCTTATGTAATTGATACAAATCTATGGCTGCATTGTTGAAACTTGCCTAACGTAGACGGTTCTAGACATTGGGATTGCATAAAGCAGAGCAAAGATAGTAGGCCGAATAAATATAAAATGTCAAATCACAGAAGTTCTGTTCATGGAGTTCAATATATTATGTATCACGAAATTAATTAAGAGTAATAAATTACAACTATTTCCAATCTTACATGCTCTTATTTTTTTTATGTTGAATTACTGTTTTCGAGATGTTACATAATAAGGGTATGTGTCAGTTGCTATAAACTTAAATTACATGAGCACATATCAGTATCTGCAAACAGACGAACCGTACCCAGAAACTGGTCAATCAATTATAAGGTACACGCAATAAATTTCCTAACACGAATTTGAGCGATTACCAATTGACAATAACCTGAAGTGTTGCAGCGTGAGAAAATAAGGGTTTTCTGTTTAGTTTCAAGAATTAATACGAATGAGACATGCACTAATGATATAAAACACTGATAATCTCAGAGAATATTACGATTGTTTGTCCATCCGCATAGCTTAATAATCGTACGCGAAGAGTCCAGGATGAAATAATATAGCGTCTACTCATGAGAAGAAGCGAAACTCGGCGATAAATTGGAAATAAGAAAAATGATAATAGACATATATACTTGTCGCTGAATACGAAAAAATGTAGTAAAAATTAATCAAATGAATTGAACATGAAAGCCACGTAAATGAAGACAACACAAGAAACACATATCGTAACCTTTATCACTACGTTACACATATGAATACTGATGTACATATTTCTTATTCTTTATGTTATATTGTAAAATAAACTCCAATATTTTAATGGCGATTCTAATTATGCAATTAGAATAAACGTTATCAAATTAGTGTGATACTTTATTTTCAGACATCGGTATGCGTCGTGTATTTCTTCAATTTACAAGAGTATATTTGCATGTTCTATGTAGAGAATAATCTAATACTTATCAGTTGCTTGGGTTTTTCGTAATAAACACGGTAAAATAAATAAATAATTATGCGTATATATATATATATGTGTGTGTGTATATATATATGTATATGTATATATATATATATAAATATATAAATAAAAAAAATAAAAAAAAAACTCTCTCTCTATAGATATTAACTGTAGCGTCTCTAAATCAAAATACGCTAACGGAAACAATTTACTGCACGAGCGTCGCCCTTTTAAAATTCATCATTCAATAAAATAAAAAGCTATAGCAAACATCTAAATGACTACTTTAAATACAGTTCCTGATTTCAAAAAAAGAAAAACCAAAAGGTAATTATATATCTATATATTTTTAAATCAAATTTATTATGTAAATTCAAAAATATATATTTTTTCTACTCATTTCTATCTCTAACCTATACCAATTTCCTTATTAATTTTCTTATAAATTTTATATCCAAACCTTTTACTTCAATTTTTCAGATTCATCTGCCTTACTTTTAATGCTAGGTTTATTTTTGGTGTCTTTTCAATTCAATAGAAATCCTCCTAAATTTGCTGATGAGGAGACCGTGCTTACCAAAAGAACTATGTATAATTATTCTACGTGACTTCATGTATACCACAAATAAAAAGCACGGATTTCCGAAACGATCGTACAGATAATTGACTTTGTTGTTGTTCCTTCTTATGAAACTGATTTTTAATTTAATTAAATTTTGATTTTTAAATTTTAAAAATTTTAAAACTTTTAAATTATAAATCACATTACTTAATACATAAAGATATATATATACATATATATATATATATATATACAAAACCTACGAAATCTGTTTATAAAGTAGATCAATATATTTTCTAGGAAGCTGACTCATGCTAAGAAATATCCTATAAAAAGCAGATGGATATCTAAGGAGGAGAACATTATGAAGAGAAACATTGGTGACGAATGCAATAAATTACCAAACAAAAGTAAGAATAACTCAAAAACATTAAGGGATATTTGTTGTAAGCGGAAAGTATCACACTGATATCCATATCACGAACCATTATCATTTTTATATTAACATACTATTTCTACTCACTTCGAATCTAACCATTAACTAAAGTATATACGGGAGTGGTGGCTTTGATGTTAAAATGTAATTGATCCGTTTATGTGCGTTTATAGACATTTAATGACCTCATAAAGGAAAGACCCGTGAAGGATTTTATGTCGTCAAACAGTCTAGCAGATTATCAGTTCATCTGAATGTCGTTTGTCAAGCGAAGGATCAGTTCGACATTTATAGGGAAAAGGGTAATTATTGACAATAAATCATAAGGAAATTAACTCTTATTAATCATTAATTGATGGGCATACAGGATTAGTGACTTCGCCAATACCAACATGAATAATTGATAATCACTTGGTATACTGCAACTTTAGTCGAAACTTAAACAATTTTTCCAAGATAGTCTATAAAATAAAGGGTTCTTAATTTTTTGTAGTAACTAGTAAATTTATCAACTCAGTACAAATTGTTTGTCCGTTTCAATAATAACCATTTGAAAGTATTGGAAATTATTTTTGATATAGTTATTAGTGTGACGAAATCCCCTATTCGGGAGCTTTAGAACTAAGCTGAGATAGCTAATCGTTCCCGGTGACGCCAGATTACCCGAGGATTTGAAATAGAGAATATAATATTTTTTTTTATTTCATGTCAAAATAGATATTGTTTGAAACCAGAGAAATATATTTTGCAGTTAAGTTGATGACAGGAAACTAAAAACATAACATTGGCTGGCCTTGGTGAACTCAAAGTCGGATGTCAGCACTGACATCTGACCTTAGCGAGTCGTGAGAATTAGTATGTCTGTAGAATACAGATCTCAGATTCGGGAATTGCACACACGCAAAAGCCTGAAACTTTTCGATTTTGTGGCGAAATCTTATTGTCTGGGAAAATTTCCACCCCATCCCCATACCTCAATATATATACGACTGTCGCGCGAAAATTAGTAAAAAGAAGAAGGAAGAGAGTTTCGAGAGATTGATTGTTGATTTCGGGGAGAACAGACCGTACAGATACGTGACTCCTCTACCTCTTCACCCCCCCGTCTGACGCTGTTTCAAAAACTTACTAAGAACGAATGATATTTGTAAAAACATTTGTACATAAGTTTGTGAAAATTAACTCTGTAGACTAGAGTACACGAATTTGTTTTTCCCCCTGCCTGCGGCTTCGATATTCGCTTTCAGCATAGAGGATTCAATGTAACAACCCTCAGAACTAGACGACAGGAGCCGAGATTTCCAGATAAACATGGGTTCTAACCAGCTTCATCAGTGAGGGGTTACACTAGTTAAATTTATTATCTAGCTTTTTATTAAAGACACATGCATATATTCTACAATATTATTATTCATGTTACCGTTTCATTAATCATTAGAAAGATATTCACCTTTGGCCATGATAATGCTCGTCGTCACACATCACTATCTACCAAGGATTTCCACGGAGAATTTAGTTGAATAATCTTATTTTATCTTGCATGTTATGCTTACTTAACTTCCTTTAACTTTCATTTATTTCAAGTATTACAACATTACAATAGCCTTGCCTTGACATCACTAGGCACGCCCGATGAATATTTCACATTAAAAACTAAGAAATGTTAAAATCGAAGCACTTAAAAGCTACTTGACAGGTGAAACTAAGTTTGGAAGATAAGATGTTGTTATTGTTCTGATTAATGATAAAAAAAAACTAATTTCTAATTTTAAAGATAAGATTTTAAACCAGAAAATATACTGATACCAGTCTGACAGTTCCGACACAAATACTTGGAATATAATGAAAACAAAGACTCGTATAACTCTCCCTCGATACTATCGCACAAGTACATGTATTTGCTGACTTCAACTCAAAGAAAACCAACCTGCCTCCTCCCTTGAGGCTTGCGTATACGAATATCCGCGGGCTTAGAACTAACTCAGATGATGTTGAGTCATTTATCCTTGTAAACATCCCGAATATCTTAGAATTAAGTGAAAGTAACCTTCGCTCCCCCATTCCCTCTAACCACTTTAACATGCCTGGTTATCTCCCACTCTACCGTAATGACTCGGCAGACATATGCATGAGCTTGGAGTCTATATTCGTAACACCCTCCTCCTGACTAGAGAAATAAAACTAGAATCAGACGACCAGGCCTTTATGTGCTTCAGACTAAATATGCAACACAATATTAGCTACTTGTATTTTCTCTACCGCTCTCCCTCAAACCAAGACTGTGCCCTAATAAACAAAGTCTCAGACAGCATAGATATAGCACTCTCCCTCGATACTAGCGCACAAGTACATGTATTTGGTGACTTCAATGCCCACCACAGTAACTGGCTAGGATTCTCTAATCACACAGACGTAGCTGGTAGCACAACACATAGCCTCTCTATATCCCATTCCCTATCTCAGTTGGTTACATTTCCGACACGTTTCCCAGACCAGCAAGATCAACATGCCTCACTTCTAGATCTCTTTCTGAAAACGGTTCCCGATAACTGTACAACAAATGCCCACATCCCACTCGGGAATGCTGATCACGCTGTGATAATGGTAGAAATCAGCATTAATTCTTACCCTAAAAGTGAAGACCCACGACTAAAACAACTAGGTATTACAAAAAGGCTGATTGGGAAGCCATCAGGGAACTCATCAGAGATACCCCATGGCAAACTATATTTACTATTCCAGCGGAAAAGTGTGCAAATGAAACCACTGAATAGTTGAAAACTGCAACTGAAGCACATATTCCCGCACGGAAATTCTATAGCAAGCCCCACTCTCCCCAATGGTTTACTTCTGCTTGTGCAGCTGCCATTTGTCAAAGGCAGCATGCGTTCCGCAGATTCAAACGACATAAGTCCAGCTCAAATAAAAAGAAGTATATAGAAGCTAGAAATAATTGTTAGAGAGTGATAGAGACAGCAACAACAGATTACTCTGACACCACCAGAAAACGCATCGGAGCACAGAAATTAGGACCCCGGGATTTTTGGAAAATCTACAACAACATAATAAATAATGGACAGTTAACTATTCCTCCACTATCAAGCAATCATAAGGTTGCTTGCACGGCAACTGACAATACTAATCTGGTTGCCAGTCGGTTTGCCTCAAACTCCACACTGAACCCGGTACACCACTCACTCCCTGATTTTCCTCTGCCACACTAGACGATTTGAAAATCACCCCCTCTCAGGTACATGCTATTATAAAAAAAAACCCTAGAAAACTCAAAAGCATGTGGACCAGATCTCATCCCGCCTGTGCTATTAAAAAATGCTCTGGCGAGGTTGCTCCAGTTCTCTCCGAACTTTACAGTAAATGCCTTAACGAATCTTGCTTTCCCGACTGCTGGAAAACCGCTTCTGTGGTACCAGTCTTCAAGATTTCTGGTGAAAGAACTGACCCACTAAATTATCACCCCATTAGCCTCCTCCGGCTTTTCGCCACATATTTGAGTTCTTAGTTAATCAAGCCCTAGTCCAGTACCTAACAGCTGCTAACTCCTGACTGACAAACAATATGGATTCAGGCAAGTCCGTTAAACAGCAGATATCTTAACTGTAGTTTCTGAACCTATATACCGTTCATTGGACAGAACAGAGGAGGGTACAGCGGTAACCCTTCATATATCTAAGGCTTTTGACAGGGTATGGCACGATGGCCTTCTAAGGAAAATTAGATCATAAGGAATCACTGGAAGAATTCATAATGCAATTAAATCCTTCTTAGGTGAGATAAAAATCCAAGTTGTCCTCGACGGTCGTACATCTAAACAATATAACATAAATGCGGGAGTATTTCAGGGGTCTATCCTTGGACCTATATTATTCCTGATATTCAAAATGACCTCCCTGCTAAAATTGTTTCTGAGATGGGTATATTTGCCGATGACACCACTCTCTATGACAGATATGAGGGGAAAACAAATGAACACATATCCAAGGAAATGGCAGAAACACTAGAGGATGACCTCCAATCCGTAGTGGAAGTGGGATAAAAATGGATGTTCACATTCAATGCTGCTAAGACTAAGGTTGTTTCCTTCAATAACTATAAGAAACCTTCCCTGCCACCAATAGCAATGGCCAAGAACACATTGCCTGGAAGTACCTCTTTTAAACTCCTCGGCCTAACGTTTACAGAGAATATGAACTGGAATAGATACATTGAGATCATTGCCAAGGCTACTGCAAGGAAGATTGGCTCCCTCTACCGTAATAGAAAACTACTTACGCCTGACAGTATCCTGTACCTCTATAAGGCCACCATTCGCCCATGTATGGAGTACTGTTGTCACATCCGGGCTGGTGCATCTTCTGCTTGTCTCTCGCTCCTGGACAGGGTTCAAAAGAGAGTCGCCAACCTGATACGTCCTGAACTGTCATCTAGGCTTCAGTCTCTGTCCCATAGACGAGATGTTGCATCCATCTGCCTGTTCTACAAATACTTTAATGCTGAATGCTCTGGCGAACTAAAAACACTTGTACCTCCCCGACGTAACTACCCCCGACAAACCCGAGGAGCTACTAAGTCTCATCCCTTTACAGTAGAGATCCCTAGGTGCAAGAAAACCTTTTACTCCAATAGTTTCGTCCCCAGAACTGCGAGTCTTTGGAACTCCCTTCCGGTATTCTGCTTTCTCAACTGTACTGATATGCAGAAGTTCAAGTGTAATGTGAAGAAACATCTTTCTACTCAACTCCCTTCATAACTGTCTTGCTAATTAAGTCCCTGATAGTAGGCCCCTGCTTCAAAGTGGCACTGTTTGGGGTGAAAATTGAATTAAAAAAAAAACGAATAGAATTTCTTTCGCTATCTAGCCTCATTATAGAGTAAATATATCCAGGATTTCTTTCTATGTTTCCATACATATTATATAAAAAGGTGTGATATCTCACATGGTATTGAAAAAAAGGTGTTTCTATTTGCTGAAGAGAATTATCACACAGCAGATCTGGCAAAGTTAATTTGCATACGAGCAACGAATTCTTGTTCTCGAAGATGTTACAAAAACGGTAAAAACACTTTTCCATATTGTTTTCTATCAATATTGAATAAAACACAGTTGGTCTTGGATGTGAACTTAAACTATATCCGATGGTAATACCCTAGCTTGCGGGTTTTGGGGAGTATGAAGTCATTTCTTAATTGCCATTGTTCCCAGGTCCATTCTGATCGGGACTGGTAGTACCTGTTATGGTCCCAACTATGGATTAAATAGAAACCGACTTGAAAAAAACAAACAAACCAATATATTCTATATAAAAAACAATTCTTCAAAACCACTGAATTTGGTATTAAATAACCTGACAAGGGTTAATATTTTTTTACGAGGAAATCACAACTTATCAAGGTCCGGATGCCACTCAGGGATAAGCGTTATTGTGTGTCAATGGGATAATATTGTAGTAATCGCTAGTAATGGAGATCATATAAAGTGTCTTACTAAGGGGGTGGTTCAACAATGTTGAAGATATGCAAGTTGTAGTGAGGTGGAAAATAGGCAAACGGAACAGATTTCCACAGGCGTGCACTTCTAAGAAAGAAGCTTTGTTCATGGAATCTATGTTTTCGTTTAAGCACAGATAAATATTAGGGAAAATTACTCACACTGGTTTCAGCTAGACGGGTGTGTTTGCTGAAAGATTGGCGATGGGAAACTAGCGATTGGAGCTCAGACGAGCACTTGCCGTGGAAATAAGGATAAAACAACGACAGACTCGCAACATCCCTTCTGTAGAAGAGTGGTTGCAGGGAAAAGAAAAGAGCATCCCCCGCTAGGCTACGAAGTCTAGTTTGTACTCTGTCAAGGCAGGATAGGCAGTTTTTAGCAGCTCCTGCCAGATATGGCCGCAGTAGTTCATCCTTGGACGTACTTGCCTTGTATATAGATAGAGAATTACATCATCAGTGAAATATCTACTGGAGCGGTAGAAGAATCCCACAATTTTTCCAGCGAATATGGCAACGTGTTCCATTTCAGGTCAGGAGTAAAGGTCAATCCCAGAAAATTGTCAAAACATGGAGCCTCCCCAAGACGACAGCCATCCAGTTCAATTGATGCCAGATGGGAATCAGAGCGTTTATGATGTAAAAATAGAAGGTTGATTTTAGATGCATTAAAAGTAACCAGCCACCTTTTCCCTCATTGCACCACACGCTTAAGATCAGAGGAGAGAGAATCAGAGAGAACCTTGTCGTTTACGGCTTAGATGGTCGTGACAACAGCATAGATGTCAAAAAATGATTTAAAGAAATAATTTAATAATGGCGAAAACATTTCCAGTTAAACCATAGCTTGAAATCTTGTGAAGTAGGCCTTTATGCCATACCGTATCAAATACCTTTTATATGTCAAGAGCAATTGCCCTGGAAATGAAAACCATTGTCCAGAGATTCACTAATCCTATGAGATATAACCGTTAGCACATCTGTTGTAGACCTAGCAGAACGGAAACCATATTGCATGTCACTGAGAAGGTTAAAACTGCTGGGGTAGTTAGCTAATTATTTATTTAATATGGATTCCAGCAATCTACTCATGACACAGAGGAAACTTATTGGTCTGTACTGAGAGTGAGATGATTTATCACCTGAATTCTTAAATACAGGGCATACTGATGAGGTTTTCCAGGGTGTTTGGAAGCACTTTTCCTTAATACAACGCTTAAACTGTTTTGTAAATATGGGGGCAAGTTCTGGTTGAAGCTTTTTCACCACAATAATTGGAATGCCGTCAGGGCCAGTTACTTTGGTGAACTCACGCACATATATGTGTATGTTGCATAGCGTGTTGTCTGTTATAGGAGGAAATACGGGGAGTTGATGACCATCGGGTAGAATTATCTGCAAGATTCTTGGCAAATAGTTTGGCTTTGTCTGATTTTGACGAGATGACCTCAGATCCATTGATAATCGTTTGGATAGAACGCACGCTTCTGTTCAGGATGCTGTTTGCTATTTGCCAAAACTGGTGGGAACCAAGCCGCTGCTCAGCTACTTAACGGACTAAGCATATATCTCTCTTGTATTTTTTATTACTCTTTTACAGTGCTTGTCGGCAGTCCTGAAAGCAGCTGTCTCAGTGCATCTATTACGTTGGTAGCTTTGGAAAAAGTGATTTCTTTGCGCGAGGGCAGCAACACATTCTGGGGTGAACCATGGTTGATTGTTATAAATGTGTTGGAATTTTTTGGATGGTATTAATTGGCCTATAACTACGATTAAAATAACCAGCATGAAACCCCAGTGTTTTAAAAGGCACAACGGTCCTAGCGAAGATATGTTTTTGTGTTTATCAATGGCGTAAATGGAAATAATTTTCCAAAATACTTTCGCGGTCCAACACGGCTGCACCTTCCGTACCTCCGTTGAGAAAATAATGACACATCTCTTCAATAGTAAAATGAACAGCCGACTCGCCTTTACAAACTGTTTAAAGTATGTCGACGTAAGGGGGGAGCGTATACTTAATAATCTAAAAGCAAAATTATTGAATTGAAAGAAATATTTCTTCATATTTTATGACCTTTACACATACTGTTTGAACAATTTATTAGTTTTCTTATAGAATATATGTCTCTTCTGTCATGGGAGCTTTCATATTCATTTGATCAATACTTATATTTCATAAACTATGAAACTATGAGTTCATTTACTATACAGTACTGTAGGCCTAAAACACGATTCGCTGTTTAAATATACATTAAAACATTCTGTATTATATTTTCACGTCTTGTCAATATATAACTAATATTAAACACTAGTGTAAATTAATGTTCATGTATTTTCAAAGATATTTACAGTAAAAACAGTGTAAAATGGCGAATTTAAGCAAATGCATCCATAACAATCGAGACGGACACAGTAAAAGCCGCTTGTAATCTTAGCAGTGCTCAAGTTGATCCTCAACCATAAGTGTACGACTCTATGTAACTATACGGTTACTGAACTGTTATTGCAACAGAAACATATTAGAACTCGTTGCTTAGTATTAAAAACAACACAAAAATGATATCATATAAAAATAGTGAGGATATGTACCGTATACACAAATACATTGTAACTGTTGGACAAAATGTTATCATATTTTAAACAGAATTTTGCTTTGTTATGTTTATATTTTACTTACACTGTTTATCTTTACACAACCTTAAATATATCGATAATATATACAGACAGACAGACAGACAGACACACACACATTTATTTATATATATATATATATATATATGCATATATATATATATATATATATATATATATATATATATATATATATATATATATATATATATATATATATATATATATATGTAACTCTTTGCTCGTTCGCAATTAATAGTCTAAAAAAACCACTGGGCGGATGGCTTCCACGTTTTGGTATAATATGTTTACTATATCCATGTGTGTTTTTATATATTTCTTTTTAACTATAACATTATACTTACTTTTTCTATGATAAATAGGTGGTTTTCTTTATACCGATAGGCCATTTTTTTTATTTAGGGACAATTATTTATTACCGCTTCCTGTCACGTGACCAGTGTTTCCAATTTAGCGGTTTTCCTGCTAGAGCTGGAGATTTAGTTTGCAATCTAGCGGGGAATTTCAGAAAATCTGGAGATATTTCGCACCCACACACCAACAATTTTAGATTAAAAAATAGAGAAAAGCGCTTGAAAATACTTTAAAACATAAAAACAACTCATTCATGTAAGTAAAAAAAAAAGTAGCACTTATTGCCTTTGGTAACAATTATTTATTGATTATTTGTTTTGTTTTTCACCTTTTTTTCGGCTAACCCTTCTTAAATCTCGCTATAAAATCGATTTTTCGAAGTACATTTTCGGTTGCGGGCTATTCCAACCTCCGAAGTTTATTTTAAAATATGATCTTAGCAATCCCGCTTAATTTAGAAGTATTTAATCGAAAATTGTAAAAAGCAAGAAACAACAGCAAAAAACTTATACCAATACAGTAGAATTTAATTATCCATCAACCTAAATGCTTTTAACATGCTAAAACAAAGTTTTTTGTTTTTTTATTTTTCTAACTTCAAAATATGTTGCACCATTATTGTAATGTTTAATTTGCAGTATATTTCAATTTAACTTTTATTATAAAAAAGTTTGAGTTTATGATTTGTTTCTTGCAAAAAAAACAAAAATTAAAAAAAAATACCCTCTCTGAAAAAAACAGGTAAAACTAGCTGATAAAATATATAAGCCTTCGGGGGAGCTAACCGCTTCAATATAATTCCAGAAACATATAGTAAGAAAACACGGAACATTTTATATATTGAATATACTATATTTATATATTTTTTTTAGTGTAGGAGTAAAAATATGGAGGTTTTTTTGGGGGGGTGAATTAGCGATTTTTGAAAATTTCAGATGATAAAACTTAAAAATCTAGTGATTTTCTGGAGATTTCTTTTTCCTGGCCTCGCGGGTTTTTTTAAATGTCAGAAAAGGATATTTTGGTCTCACAGGCTTTATGTAAACATAATGTGTTTGCAATATCGGTAAATTTTCAATGGGTTTAATAACATGATTATTGATAATGTAACCATGTGATTGAAATTTGATTTAAATTAACCGCACGTGGTCGCTTTGCCATCAAATATTCATAGGAAATGGTAGGGACATACAATGAATGCCGACGCTCAAAGTGTATAAACATTTTGACCCTTCCTTTTACTTAAAAATTCACTAAAAATCAGGAACTTAACCAATTTTAATGAGAATTTCAGTATTTATCAAATAATGATCGCAGAATATAATGAACTACTTATATTCACTAAACTCCTAGTGGAAATGTTTTATTTTGGTTAAACAAAAATACCTTTACTAAAGTTATGGTTTTCAGTAGTAAATAAAAACGCAAGAAGTTATTTTTGCTTTTTTTATATAAATAAAGCATCGTAATTTATAACAATAAAAAATAATTTTTACAGGAACGTTCCGAAAAAAACATTTAGGGGCTTTTTTCGGAATGTTCCAGTAAAATTAATGAATTCGAAGAAAAATAAATTTCTCACATACTATCAGGAAATAAAAGATTCAATTAGATTCCTATTTCAGTCACCTAAATTATTTAGGGTGAAATGAGTTTAGGAATTTATAGGCAAACATAATTTGTTTTTGTTTTGCTTAAAAAATAGCATTAATACAGTAAGTTGGGTAAAATTTGAATAGAATGCTCTGCTTTACGGTTGTTGTAAAAATGGAACGGAAATTTGAATTTCGTTCCCTTTTAAAGTCGGTATATTTTTACATTACGTCCAACTCATCGTTCACATTCGACACGTGAACTTTTATAGGTTTTCGGGTATGCTGCAAGGTTAGGGGTTCCTATTCCGAAAGCCGTTCTAACATGGGTAGATTGGTAGGTGTGTCAGAAATTTCGTGAAAAATAGTGAATAATTCCACCCCGTCTTTCCGAGCTTATAACTCCTCGAAAAATATAACTCAAGCACTATCTTTTTTCAATTAAAGGAGCAAGGATCAAGGTTTCATTAAAAAAAAAACAACAACATAAAAGACGTGTTTTAAAAAAATGTTTTAAACTTCGGCTTTACAGGTAAATTTCTAAAAAACACTACTTTTTTGTTTTTAATTTGAATATATTATTTATTACCTTTTCTCTTCAATCTCTGATATATAACACTTTGGTGAGTAAATTATTTACTTTTTAATAGACATTTCAAAAAGGGAGGCGTGAATTATTCGACCCCCTGTCTTTCCAAGCTTATAACTACTCGAAAAATGTAATTCAATCCCTAATTTTTTTTTCAATTAAAGTTGCAAGGACCAACGTTTCATAAAAAACAACAACAACAAAAGAAAAAAACACGTGGTTTTAAAAAAATCTTCGAACTTTACAGGTAAATTTCTAAAAAACACTACTTTTTTGTTTTAAATTCGAATATATTATTTATTGACCTTTTCTCTTCAATTTGTGATATATAAAACTTTGGTGTGTAAATTAATTATTTACTTTTTAATAGACACTTGAAAATGGGGGCCGTGAATGTATAAAAAACGTTTGTCTAAAATATCATATTCGATGTATTGGAAAGAGCATAAAAGTTCACATTGATCCTGAAAATATCGTAAAAATAGAATCAATAGAAAAATTTTGATAGATTTATAAAGTTTAAAAATTGAAAAATATTGAGTTCGTAAAATTCATTACTGTTTTTTAAAAAATAAAAAATATATTTCTATTACGTTTAAAACAACTTTAATAGTTTATTTTGAAAGTATAATCCATAAAGAAAATAAACAATCCACTTTTAAAAGAAATATTACGAGTTTTTTATATTTTATTCGCAGTTTCGTGATAGGGGTGTCAAAAATTCACACAAAAGTTCTGATACATCTACTAGATTGAAGTGTATATTTGTTGTAAACGTACCCGACCACCTATAAATGTTGACATTCCAATGTGAATGGTAAGCTGGACTTATGTAAAAAAATAACAAAAAGATATACCAAACTGACGTTTTTGTTTAAAAATGGAATTATTTCCCTGTCGTTATTAACTTTTTTTTTAATTTTGTAATATTTTGTGTTTTATATACATAAAGTACAATTGCTGAATTTTACTGTTTTGATAATATTCGTTTGGGGGGCACAATTAAAAAATTAAGAAAGAATAAAACGGAGTGACATTTAAGTTTCCGTTCCATTTTTACAACAACCGTAAAACAGTGCATACTCAGCAAGTTTTATCGTAATTTATAAGCATCATGTTGAAACACTAAATCAACATTTTATTTATTTTTTTGCATAATTAATGATGGAAGTATTTTTCTGTTTATTTTCTGAACATCTGTTAAAAAAATAATTTTACATTCTCATGAATTAAAATCCTCTCTATATTCACATAACTATTTACAGTGTTCATGTAAAGCATTCATCTTTTTTTTATAATAAAAAATCCGTTTAAAAAGAGAAACGTTTACTGCCAAATTTCTTTTAAAAAAAGTGCAAGTTTTCCTGAAAAAATTAATCTTTTTGGGGGGAAAAATAAGTTTTATTGATTAAAAAAATTTCAAAAAATATTAAAAGTAAATAAACGAACAAAATGCAATTTTTCTTGAGGAATGTGTTCCATTTTAACAAACTGAGCCACAGCAACGCGTGGCCGGGTATAGATAGTATATATATATATATATATATATATATATATATATATAAATATATATATATATATATGTGTGTGTGTGTGTGTGTGTGTGTGTAAGATAGTAATATGCAGGATATTCCTAAGCAGACCAACTACTATACAAATAACAAAGTGGACATTGTTTAATAGTGGAAATTAATAAAAACGGACGCGCAGTCACATGGCGTATTCAAGAATTGGTGAGGTTTAATTGAATAATCCGTTCGGGGGCACGTCACAACAGAGACGTAGATAATCATATAAATCGGCAAAATAAAATTTACAATGGTCATTTATCTCATTTTTTCTGTTAGTCTCCTCCAACTGCAGAATAACTTTTGTACGATCTTCTGTATAGATACACTTTCATTATCTTGCATCATTTTAGCCACGAGTTAAGTACACATATTTTATGCCTGATATATCACGCATCGCTTACAAAGCGTATATGCAGCTTGCAAGGAATAAATATTAATATCAACTTTAATATGATTGTATTGTGGAGTGGTGAGGGATGATGTCTATTTTAAAGTGGGGGTAAATTCTATATGCGATAAACGCGCACACCTATAAAACTTGCAGATACAACTTTTCGTCGTAAAAATATTACTTTTAATGAACTACAATTCTATCTATCTATGTATCTCTTTTTCTCTTTCTGCCTATACACACATATATTATTATTATTATTATTATTATTACTATTATTATTATTATTATTACTATTATTATTATTATTATTATTATTATTATATACATGTAAACACTGTGTATCGATTTATTTCAGGTCAATATATATATTCTTGTTAATTTTGAAATTGCTATGAAATGCAGAGAAGTGAAAATCGGTACACTAGAAAAACATAACAAGGTTCATTTTTCCCCTGATCTTTCTTTGATTTGAAGTAATATTTAAAAAAAAAACTATGCTATTTTTCTATTTTCTGGTAGTTTTCAGAGTGTAACATTTTATCTGTGGTCTCTCAAAATGCCTCGAAAGGGTGGATTGACAGTCAGTAAAAAGGAACGTGTAATTACATGTTTTGCAGAAGATCTATCTAAGGCAGATGGAAGACAATTGAACATTAAAAAATTAAACCTAAAGGAAAAATATGAGAAAGTCAGTTTCTGCTCGTGATATTAGTAAAAGTCTCCCTCAACTTATCAATCAGCCGGGTAACAAAATGTGCTGCTATATTTCACAAAGCTGGAATACCTTCCTTGTCTAGAAAGACATGATGCAATATCTTAATCGAAATTGCAAGAAACATAAAGCTCATAGCAAGAACTGGTTTAACTCATGAGGAAAAACGTTTGGCTTATGTTTATCAATAAGTATTTTCTTAGACAAAATACTGTTAAATTCGTTCTTGTGTTTGGATAATATTGTTACTGCATGTGTAATTTATTTCATATAAACAGAAATATGAAGTTAGAATGTCGTTTTATTTCCGAAAATATACATATTTTGGATACTTGTAATAAAGTAGATACCAGAAAATAAGATCAAATAGCATACTTCTCTGCATATTTGTTCAAATTCTACATAAATCAGGGAAATGAGACTCATTGTAATGCTTTTCCAGTGTTCCAAATGTCAATACTTTGTGTTTTCAAATTAAGAAAAATATATTCGCCTGCAATAAAGTAATACACGAGTTTTATAATTGACCATAATAAACCATGGTTTAATCTAAAATTACGCACAGTAGATTTCCTAGTTCGACAATATGATTCACGAGTTTTAGAAGAGACTTTGGTCAAAGGATACATCTACTAGTACATATAGAAAACTAAATAAGAAAACAGGCTGGATAAAAATAATACAAAAGCATGCCGTCCGTTTCTTTATTTTCGATAAACACCCTTTGACATTTTCGAAACCCCCACTCAGAAACTTGCCAACAGGTAAAGATCCGTCTTTGATTTGAATGAAATTCTACTTACATACTGCTCATATTTTTATTAATACTCCCATGAAGTCTGCAAATATAGAGAAATGTTAGCTTGCAATTTGATCATGTCTTATTGTTATTTTACTTTTTTTTCATCACGTATTTGCAAATATTTTAATTTGGAATTAGATGAACATATAAAAATAAATGCAACTGTATATTCTAAACTCTGCAATTTAATCATGTTTTCCGTTTTGCAATAGTGCATGAATTGAAATCAACAAGTTTTCCCGTGTGACTTTAAATTTTGATCAATAGAGAGTTGACCATGTAAAGAGTGTTTAAGAACGTTGCGAATTAATAGATGAATTGATGAAATAGCTGTTCCATGAAAGAGAAAAACACTCGTTTTATATTTCTTATGCAGATAGCTATTTATTTCTTTGGATTTTTATAAACATTTTTTTAAAAACCTAAACATAAAAACAAAACATCAATAACAGTCGTACGGTAAATAATCGTTTTCAAGTATTTTCTATAATATTTTTCTCTTTTTTCTACCTAGCTTATTTGCTTATTTTACCTACCATGTACCTTGTGTATAATACTTTCATTTCCTCTTCATCTCACTACTTATTTCCCTTTTCCTTCCTTTTCTTCTATCCTTTTTTTCTTCTTCTTCTGTTTGCTTTTTTTCTTCTTTTGTTTATTTCTGCTTCACTCTTCTACTATTTCGTTTTACTTGTTTCTACAATTATTTTCCTTTTTTTCTTCTATTTCTTTTTCGTCCTTCCATATTTCATTATTTTCGACTTTTTTGTTTCCTCTCAATAATCTACTTCCACTACTATTGGTATTACTAATACTTTGCTACTTCATATGTTTCTTTTTTATTTTACTTTTCTTCATTTGCTTATAAACTATCGAATATTTCCTCAACGCTTTTTTATTGCTGTATTTTTTGTATTTTTTCCATTTTTTCTTTTTCTTTTGTTTCAGGATTTTCCCTTACTTTACTTTCAATTTCCTTACAGCTTTATACATACACAGTTTTATTTTTATCTAAATTCATTATTTCTAAAGAGGCTTCCATAAATATGTTTAATGATAACATAATTGATTTTATTTACTTGCCTCCCTGCTGTGGCAAAGCAATACCCACAATGGAAAAATACGAATAATACTTAAGACTAGCAGACTTAATACTTAAACGACCGTTTCTAACTTACAATACAAGTAGTCTGTACATATAATAACATAACTAAAATATATATTTTTATTTATTAAATGTTATGTTACAACAAATAGTTTTACAATCATAAATATTTCTATTCTAAGCAGGTGACATGATAATCCTGCATAATATTCTCTTAATGTGATATTATTGTTTTTCATAATATTCTATTAATGTGATATTATTATTTAACATAATATTGTATTCATATGGTATTATTCTTTACATTAAATTCGGTTAATGTGATGGTATTGCTTCTCTAGAGATATGCCTGCCACACGAGAAGCCATCTTTAATGTAGGCAGATAGTCCATGCCCATGGCGATCTTGGGGGTCAAATTTAGCTGTTAAGTTAGAGTATCCGTTAATTACCAACTCATCTAGGGAAGTGGTCGGCCCTATTCCAGTTTCGCTTAGAAAGACTATGTCCGGTTTCGTCTCCTGTAATTGGGTTTTAACCTCTGGAAGGTTGGAACGTAGACACCTGATGTTGGAGAAGGAGACCTGGTAGTAGGAATCTACGTTGGCAGATGGGGTTCTAGGTTTATTCGAGTTTTTTTCTGGAGATATTTCATGTTGAGGTTTCTTGCTTCACATAGTATACTATTAATGTGATATTATTCACATGATATTCTAATAATGTAATATTGTTTCACATGATATTTTATAATGCGATATGGTTGTCTTACATAATATTCTATTCACGTGATACTATTTAATCAAATAAACAATTTTATCATTGTGATATCATTGTTAAATATAAAAAAACGCATGGCTTGCAAATAGATGAATATTGTAAGGCACAATGCTTTCTAACAAATGAATTGTATTGTATTTTACAATTTTATATGAACTACAAGTAATCAACCCTGTTTAAACAATAAACACAATATAAAAATAGTTGAATTTACACAATAAAGCGGATACGTAGTATGGACATAAACTCTTATCTAAAACTCTACACTAAATTATTTTCAATTAAATGGTATTTCTTATTGTATCTTGTGTGATCTCGTTTTTATTGTATTGTTTCATTTTATAATAAACAATGAGTAGTTGGTCCTTGTAATTCTCCTATATACAAAAATTCTTATTCAGAACTAAATATAATCGGCCAGCGAAAATGGTGTCATGGAACATGACCTTAGTCTATGAAGCTATGAATTTCGTCAATCATATTTTGGTCATTATGAAACCTTTATAATAAGAACTTGGAAAATGATATATTTAAAAAATATACGTTTGCGTCCATTCCAACAAAAACCTAATAACCAGCAATGGTTCTTCACAGAATGTGTTGCTGCCATCGCTCATAGAAATCACATTTTCCAAAGCTACCAACGTAATAGATGCACTGTGACTAGAGCTGCTTTCAGGACTGCCAGTAACCACTGTAAAAGAGTAATAAAAATGCAAGAGAGCTATATGCTCAGTCCGTTAAATCCAAAGTCGCTAATCAGCGGTTTGGTTCCCAGCAGTTTTGGCAAATAGCAAACAGGATCTTGAACAGAAGCGTGCGTTCTATCCCAACCATCATCAATGTACCTGAGGTCATCTCGTCAGCATCAAACAAGGCCAAACTGTTTGCTAAGGACTTTGCAGCTAATCCTACCCTATGCGACGAAGGCAATAACTTCCCGTATTTCCTCCTATAGCAGACAACACGCTATGCAACATACAAATATCTGTGCGTGAGGTCGCTAAGCTTATCAAGAACCTTGAGTAAATCAACGGGCCCTGACGGCATTCCAATTATAGTGCTGAAAAAGCTTCAACCAGAATTTTCCCCCATACTTACAAACCTGTGTAAGCTTTGCTTTAAGCAGAAGTGCATCCCGGCACCTTGGAAAACCTCGTATGCCCTGCATTTAAGAATTCAGGTGATAAGTCGTCTCCCTCTGAGTACAGACTAATGAGTCTCCTGTGGGTATTGAGTAAGTTGCTGGAATCCATATTAAACAGAGAAGTAGTTAACCACCTCAGTAGAAATAACATTCTTAGTTGCATGCATTATGGTTTCGGTTCTGCCAGATCTCCAGCAGAAGGCTAACGGTTATATCCCATAGGATTAATGAATCTCTTGACAAATGCTTCCTCTCTAGGGCAATTGCTCTTGACATATAAAAAAAACCTTTCATAAGGTATGCCATAAGGTCCTACTTCACAGGTTTTCCAGCTACGGTATAACTGGAAATGTTTTCTCAATCATTAGAAACTCTTTGATAGGCTCATAAGTGTAGTGGTTGATGGGCAGAAATCAAAGGTCCTCAGTGTTAAGGCTGGAGTCCCACAGGGGTCCATTCTGGGCCCAACTC
The DNA here is from genome assembly GCF_053919585.1 of Euprymna scolopes. Lineage (NCBI taxonomy): Eukaryota > Metazoa > Mollusca > Cephalopoda > Sepiida > Sepiolidae > Euprymna > Euprymna scolopes. The sequence continues at coordinate 117,019,208 of NC_136497.1, forward strand.
TCTTCCTGATCTACATCAATGACCTCCCAAAACACATACTTAAATCATTCGTTGACATCTATGCGGATGACTAAACCATCTATGGCAACACATCAAAGGCTGATTCTCTCTCCTCTGATCTCGAGCGCGTGATACAATGTGGAAAGAGGTGGCTAGTTACTTTTAATGCATCTAAAACTAAGCTCCTATCTTTACATCATCAAC
>NC_136497.1:117021911-117041911 GCF_053919585.1 Euprymna scolopes
ATATATATATATATATGTGTGTGTATGCGTATATCTGTTTGTTTAAAGAAATTTGCCTACCAAAATCCTTTGTCAGTTTGTAGTCTACAGACATGAAACTTAATATATAGGGAATTCAAAACTTCATATTTGGGTTTTAGCCGAGAAAATCGGTGCAAAATTGTTCAAATTAAAAAATGAAAGTTGCTAGGTGAGTTCGAACAACGGCATTACAAGAATGAAAGGGTAAGGTAATAGCTACTTGCCCATCTTTAAAATTTTAGCCGTGAGGCAAACATGCCTTCATAACTCAAGTATCAACGTCAAAGGAAAAAGTAAATCTTAAGCTTAAAGTTTTGGTTTTTATTCCCGGTGTTGCGCACGAGTTATTTTAAAAACTTTTTTTACTAATTACTATATATTAGGTCCACTATAATATAGTAATAAATTTGTATGTTAAATGGTTGTGTATTCGTAAAAAACAACTGATAAACTTGCATAATTGTAATCAACATTATAACTAATAATCTACGAAAAATATAAACATGCATAATCAATATACACGAATGACATACCTAGTCGATATATAAAAAATAGCATTTTCTACCGCATGGGTTGATAAGAACATTTTCCGCACAGAAGTAATGGTAACAGAACAATATAAAAACAAGCTAAACTAGGGACATTTGTTAGTGCGTATACGTTCTTTATCTTAGCAGCGATTTTTCCGTGTGTCTTTGTATGTGCACATATGTGGTGTGGGTATATATAGCTGCATTTACTTAAACTGTGAAAGATTAACGTCTGGGTAATTATTAATCGAATTTTCATAGGGAAAAACATAAATAAATCTCTTTAATATAGAAGAAAAAATCACTTAATAAAATGTGTCCTTGAACTAAGCCCATTAAGATGATATTCTAGTCTGATGTTCGGGGTTTGCATTAACACATTATAAACACGCTATGGCGAGCACTAATTAATAAATACACAGGCTGCATTTAACAAATAACATGTTGTTTATTGTCTATGAAGTGGTCTATTATATCTGGTATATCAGCGGAGATACAGTGGTTTAAAATTGAACAAATAAGGTGGCCACTTAACAGGTGCATTTCGTAGATATTTTCATTAAATGTACTATCATCCAGTCAATCGTATAATTTGCAATCTGCACACAAATACACACTCACGCGCGCACACACACAGAGACATATATATATATATATATATATATATATATTTATATATATATATATATACATAGAATTTTAAATAAAGACGTGTGTGATTTGTTTATTATATTCTCTGCATTTACATTCAGCTTCATATATTAAAGATTAATATTTAATAAAGGTAGACTATGATTGAAAAATCATATTTCCACGGATATATGTATGTGCGTATGTGTGTTTGATTGACGATGTGTTTTGCCTATGTTACATGTGAAAATTGATGACGTATTTCATTGAAAATATTGCATAATGAGAAGCCAAAGAACATACCGACAAGATGAAATTGGAATTGAATGCCTCCAAACGCCAACAGTACAGAACGCAACCTGATTAATTCAGATCAAAATAACTTTTCAGAGGTGTTAATTAAGGTTTACGATTCCGCTTATATATTTTTATATTTCAATGGCACAGCCTCATTAATTCGGGGTTGTTTCTATGAAAATTATTTGTTATGAATTATCTTTTAATGTTTTTTTTTGATATTAACATTTTGTTTTTGTTTATGTAGTAAATTATGGTGTATATTAATTAATACATTTAATATATTTTAATCACATTCTTCTTGACTTGTTTTATAAGGTAACCCATGATCAAATTGGTACATAATGATTACCATAATAAAAATATTTGGTTGTACATTCGTTGAAGTTTATAATGCATGCACATCACTTAACAATTTTAATTATTTTTAAAATGTAATTTGTATTATTTAGATTATTTAGGCTACTATTCCTGAGTGCTAGTTTCACAACGCTGAAGTCAATATATCTTCCAACTTTCTTCAGATGTATCTTTTCGAACTCAGGACATTTTCTGTTAAACTCGGGAATATGCACGTAATTTCTGACAGAACACGCTATTTAATTGACAGGGTATCAGGAACTCGTTTCCTCAGCCATAAACTAGGTCAACAGTAAATTGTTTTCGGCACCGAGAAAAGGCAAGAAAATATAGAAACATCAATGGATATTAAGAGAAAACATCCACCGAAATACTATCAAGATAGCATTATATAATCTCATATACCAGACATCATAGGACATCACCTGAACACTCACAATAGTTTACACACCACACATGAAAGATTAGTTAGAAAAACACTAGAAAATATGTAATTTATATGACATCAGGACAGTATTCAACACATTAGTCAAATCTTTTACAGTAAAAAAAAAATAATGACTAAAAACTGTGTAAGGCATTCCGTATTAATATGGAAAACTGTACAAAAGTGAGATATGTATTCCATATCAAATAAGAAAAGCCGTAATACATCATAAGATTGATGCCCAGTATAGCTGACAAAATATAGAGGGGATAGGTCACCTATCTACCCTTATAGAATTAAGTAAAATCTATAGACGAAAGAACAGTTGATATTGGAAACTTTAAATATTAAAAAAATTAAATATATTGAAATAAATTGATAGAGAGTAATCATAACATATAAAAAAAACTATATGACTGTTTGTCTATTTCTATATTTTAAAACTCTATCCACACCGAAACTAAAAGTCGCAGAGCGTCGTAAGGGGCCTAAAATGATCGAATTTTTATGGACTATTATTTTACGGGTCTAAAACTGGTAAGAATAGTTTTCAAGCTGTCAAAAATGCGTCAAAATTGAAAAAATGTTATACATTTTCTACATTTATCTTTTATTTTTAATTTTAAAAAATGTAATTAGTTCATATGTGTGCCACGTTGATACAGTGTTAACGTCACCAGATCCCACAAGTAAGACAACCACACACACACACATATATATATATATATATATATATATATATATATGGAGAGAGGGAATACTATGTAGTAATAAATAGTGATATTTATATCTAGAAATTAAAAATAGTTTTGGGGTTACAAAAATTCGTACAAGAAGTGCCCACAATATAACTGTGACTCTGAGATTAATCTGCATAGGAAAACTGAGTTCTGAAAGGTTCAGTCATCAGTGGGGGTAGCAGTAAACACAGCGAATTTCTAAGGAAATCTATGGCTTACAAAACGAAACTACTTTACATCTGCTCGATTACTTGAGGAGTCTTGAGTTGTACAGAAAAACCAAGTTCCACATTACACACTTGAAGAAGGCCATCCGTTACATCGGCCGAAATGCTGTAAAAATGGCCCTCAAGATCAGAAGAGTAGTCTAAAGAATACAATATTTCGAATGATTTTCCTTCATCTCACAATTTCAGAAACGTTGTCATACATTTCGTTAGTATCATACCTTTCTTATTTCTTTCGGTATTTTTTTTTTCAGAAATACGATAACTTACCTAACCTATCTTACTCGTTTCTGTTTTATCTTGTATTCTCTGTTTTCTTGTGAGCTTTATCCGCGATCTTTATAGTCTACATCTTTTTTACATCTAATAATCTAAGCGCTCTCATTAATTGTTTCAACGTGACCAATTTAACGAAAAGTCCCTTGTTTTGTACATAAGAAAATATACTATCCAGATTCAACCTTCTTTTGATGCGATCAAATCAAAACCCCCATTAAAACTGATATTACACATGTGTTAAGCTATTAGACATACACACTTTTAGATTGATATATAGTAAAGAATTAATTTGTTTTGTAAAACAAGTCTACTATTTTTATAATTTATTCATATTTTCTTGCGTATTATCTTTCTGTAAATTCCTCCATTATTTAACGAAAGCTTCGAAAAAGTACGAGAGGTGTTACAAAAAATGCCTACTAATATTGTGTAATGTTGTGCTATTAGTCTAGAAGGGATTGCAAATTGAAGTGTTATGGTGATTGAACTAATACATTCTGAAGGTTTCATCTCTTTGTTGCAAATATTAACGATCTTGGTCTCTATGAAAGTCATCGGCTATTTCAATGGCACCGCTCACATCTAACGCACAGTTGATGGCGCGCCGTACCGTAACGTACAGTATACCTCCAGAGGTGGTTTATAGCATGGTTACGTATAGTCCTTTATAAAGGGCACTGACAGTCTTGTAGTTAAAAGTAGAATCGACATAAGAATAAACAAAGGCAGCATTAAAACCATGAAATTAACATTGCTTGGGGCTGTGAGGTGAGAACTATTCTCCACAAGTCAGTCAGGTCCCGATAAAAATGTTAACTACACCTGTAGACCAGCTATGTTATGCCTCATCCTTAAATTGAAAAAAATAGAAACTTAATTTCTATTTTGGGTCAGACAATAAACTCCGTGTGCGCGATTTACTAGCGACTTCACGTCTCAAATATAATATGTTGACATAGTGAATAAAGTTAAATATGACATGCTACTATCGATGCGATTTTGGAACATTGATCTGTGATTACCGCCAATGATCGTAAGTGTATTCCGGTATATGACAGAAAAAAATGAGTGCATGAAATTGAAAAATAGTGAAATTCATTTTGTTCAATCATGTTGTTTTAACTGAAAAATATAAAACTTTCTGCCATTAAAAATACATGTCTTCACGGCACTGAAATAATATGTTTTAATGCCATTGAAACAAGAAACCAGATTGAAATACACAAAAATGGGGAAAAGACCGTCGTCTTGTATTTTTGTTTTTTTGCATTGTTCTGCATTTTAGATGAAAACAAAACGTATACATGTGTAACAGTTGCGCTAGAAGTAGGAACATCTACATAAGGATATGCAAATGATCAAGACAGCTGCTCTATGTGACGTCATGACATAGATAAAAATACACATTGGACGAAAAAGCGGTTTTCAGAAAAAGCACATGTTGCAGATGTGTTAAGAGAAGCAGAGGTATTCGAAATATATTAAGAGAAAGAGAAGTGTTCGAGACACGTGTTCGGAAAATCAAGTGTTTGAGACACGGGGGTGAGGCCACAAAAGGGCACACGCGACAGGGGAAACGGGGGCGAGGCCACATAAGGGCACACGCGACAGGGGAAACGAAAATGAACCGCATAGATGATTTGGAACAAGAGCTTGTTGGAAATACCAGATATAAAGACTTTTGTGTTAAACTGAAAATGGTTTATTCTGTTCCTCTGTTTCTCTGATAAAACGACTACATTACACATGCAGCTTGGAAATGTGTACACTAAACTGAAAACAAGGTTGGAATACATTTTATTTTACTAGTAGACAATGCCAGATGTTTTACTGTTTTTTTTTCTTATTATTTCTTTTCCTCTGTTTAGATATGAGTGCGATGTGCGTGTGGTTGATGAGATGTGGACTGAAAAATACGAGCATTTTTTTCACAATGTGTAAAGAAAGTAATAATAAATAATAGTCGCGCAACACCCGGAAAGAGAGAATTAATGTAAGGAAAAACGGAACTATACCTTTATCCCCTAAAAAAATCAAGCAGAACAAAAGAAGCTCTTCAATCTTATTGCATCATAGATTCTGAGCAGTGGCATAGAAACACGTCAAATCGGAAGCTTGAGTTTGAGGGAGAGAGAGAGAGAGAAAAGAGTGAAAGACAAGAAGAGGTCTCCTACTGGCAGACGCGTGAGTAGACATTTTTTTCGTCTCCAAGACGCCACACAAATCTTTCTCTCCTGCTCAACCACATGCTCTAATTACAAAATAAACAGCATTGTTTTGATAAACTGATTAAAAAAAAAAAACATTATTTGATAGACATCATATTTCGACGAGCGTTATTTTCGTTAACACAATAGATGTAACTGATTAATAAAAACGAGTATTCACTCCATCGAACGCAAAAGGCAAAGCTGATATATATATATATATATATATATATATATATATATATATATATATATATATATATATGTATATATATATATATAGGATCTTTAGCAACATAAAATAAACTGATTCACAATATCACTTCAATATTTTGGCTAATTCATCTTGCGATACTATGAAAAAAGCTCTAGAAATCAGAGATTCATACTACTGAAGGCACGTGTATGCCGCAACATAGCGACAACGTTATGAGTCAATCATTTTTAGGATTTTATATGTACTGGTAGAAATAAAGCTCTTCTTACGGCAATGTATTTTTCTTCATATAACCCAAAATTTTGTATAAATAGTTCCTATAGTGTTTTGAAATTTTAGTTTACGGGTTTGAATAGGATTACTTCATAAAAATTTGTTTTTGTGGACAACAAGAGACTCTCCTACTCCTTCTCAACCACACACATACACACCCATATGTATATATATATATATAAGACCTGCATATCGCTATATTGCAGGTCAATATATTTCTTGAATTACTCTGAAAGGCAGAGTTGTTAAAATTGTGTAGAGTGGAAGAGCATAACCAGCTGCTTTATTTCCTAATTGTTGTGGAATTTGAACAAATATTTCGAAAATGATTCTAATATTGTACAGAACATCGAACAAACACAGCAAGAGAATTAAATTGTAAAGTTATAGAAAAAAAAATACATTCTGGATATATCGCTTAGCTTCAGTTGAAATTATACTGACACGATAACTGATATGCCGATAAAAATCCAAACATTGATGTATAATTAGGACAGGGTTTATCATCTGTGTACGTAATTTATATTTATTGTATTGGAAGAATGTTTTCTTAAGCGAGTAATCTTTTGCTTTCTATAGATATTTGCATAATGTTTACATTTGTATATGTTTTTAAAGTCTGTACAACATTTAGGAAACATGCAGGTGATATCCGCATCACTAGAAAATGCGTAACACAGGTGCGCGTACAAAATACGATGCAGACTTGTATGAGCGAGATATCAAATGTTTGAGACAAAATTGCATTGAGAATAATGATTATGTAGGGAAATACATGTTGAGCAGAAATTAATCGCTTGAATTAATTGCACTATTCTGTTTTTCTTCAGTGTTCAGAATTTTATTTTTTGGGTTAAAAACGATAAAATATTATTTTTGCAACGGCTATTATTATATACGATTCAACATAACTTGCGTAGCCATGATTTTCCAAAACAAAACATCTTTTCTGCTGCAATAAACGTCTTTTGTTAATTTACGTCGATTTTTAGGAGTAAATGTTTCATGTATTTATGTATCATTAGATTGGTGATTACTAACGACGAATTGCCACTCTAGGGCGACTTGTATCCAAAATAAATTAATTCAATATCAACTATAATTCAGGGGAGATGGTAACATTGATACACGTTTGCCATTTGTGTTTTCTTTTAAAGAGATGTTTTTTATGGTCGAATATGAGATTCTCTGCGGAATACCTGGAGGGGCAATATTGACAAACTTTATTCAATACTAGAATAAGCTTATCGAAAAATAGAATGCTAAAGACGTTTTTAAAGAATACAAATATGCTTCCTTTGGTCATACCCCTCGGGGAAAAAAACGTGTGTTATATAAACAAAATTATTGGTAGTATACCTTCCTCTATTTTCCCTACGCGTAAGATATGTTCCGACACATGCAATAAAAATGTCAATTTGTTCTATTTTAGTAGATATATATATATATATATATATATATATATATGTGTGTGTGTGTGTGTGTGTGTGTTGGTGTGTGTGTGTTGGTGTGGGGATGTTAAATGTTTATTATACACAAGTGCTATACTAAAATTCATATAATAAAAATTACTATATAAGAGTTATTTGCATACATGTATGTCTATATGCATGTAAAATGATTATTAAACAAGTGATATATTTAAATTAATAAAATGAAAAATAATCAATTATATATTTCAATAAATGCATACATATGTATATATATATATATATTTATATATATACACATATATGTATATACAGCACATATATTAACATTTATATAATACAAGTCAATCGAGTTCATATCGTTATATTGCAGCGAGTACATAGAGGTGTTGTGTTCTATATTGTACTATGTGATCTTAGTGATTTATAATGCATATAATTCCAGAAAACATTGAATGAGTTTTATATTATGAAATCAATTATTGACCGTTATTTTCTTCAAATTAACAATAGAAGTTAAGGAAATAGTTTATCTCTAACATTATTATTATGTAACGTGTTCAAATTTGAAGATTGAGAAACGAGAAAACTGTTGATATAACAATATACATGCCGTCTTTCAGAATAGACAACTCATTTTGGCATTGGAGTTGGCTGTCAGAATATTTGTCACAAATGAAAATCACCGTCAGTTTCTGCACGCGTAAATACTATGACCCAACAAATAAATTTGAAAGTGGCAGAGTCGGTCAGATAAAAATTAACTTTGTTCTTCCCCCTTGCGTACTTATCTGGCGGCCAGCGATATAAAGTGCATTATTACGGGCTTTATATCGCGGAGATTTCTCGTATCCGTTAAATATAAATGAGATTTTCTTAACCAGCATAATGGAGAACTTATAAAACTCGTCATTTTAAAGGAAAGTGTATAAGTGGATTAAAGGTAAAAAAAATATCTAAAAAACAAGAAACAAAAACAATTGGTCTATAATCAAACATGCCTCCCTCGTAAAACAATGAAGTACGCTGCTGTTGTTGTTGCTGTTGTTGTTGTTGTTGTTGTTGTTTGCCAATGGTAAGAATTTGTTTTGAATAGACACCACAAACATCCTCATGTTAAGAACGGCTTTCACAATGGAAACCCTAAACATCATATGTTAAGAACGGTTTTCGGAATATTCACCCGCACCAGCTCAATATTAAGAACGGCTCTCGGAATATGCAGCCTATCATTTTATTGGGGAATCGTCAAAATATTTGCTCCAAATTTATCCTCGATAATTGTTGTCAGGATCCCGACGCACGAATAAAATATGACCTAAAAGAAAATCAAGTTGTCATTTAAAAAAAAAATGTTAATGTTATGTTTCCTGGTTTTGTTTGTTTTCTGGGGGAGATCTGCGCGATGGGTATGTGTGCATAGGTGTTGAAAAATATAAATAATATCATATGAAAATGGAAACGGCCCGTTATAAAACACACTAAAAACAAGAATTTTTGTCGTTTTGTTAAAGAGGTCCGAAAAAGAAAAAAATTAAACAATGCTATCTGTAAATGTGCTGTATTTTTTCTTTATTTTCAGGGATTGTGTTCTGAAGGGTGGGGAAATATGCGTGGTGATAATGTGTATATTGTTAAGTGTTGGGGTATATGCACGTAAATGTATGATTATGAGCGGTTAATATTTTTGCATTTGCTTTAATATTCGTAAAGCTATTGCGTTTTTATAATACGATGTGTGATTCGGAATAAGCAACTTTTCAGCGAAAAATGAGAATTGGCGAAATTTTTTAATGGAATATAATTATTCCATTCATATTTTTGAATCGCAAAATGGAAACGTAATTTTATGTCTATGGGTGTATGATCCAGTGTCACAGGGCCTCAGTATAATATAGATGTTGTGTAAATGCCTTCTCTGTCTTGACTGGGAGCATTAGGAGGACTTTAGATTTAGAGGGACAAATAGGAACTACTTCGTCTAAAGATGGTGCGTTTGTGATGATGTTGTTCATAGTATGTAATGTGGGAGTTTATTATAACGAATACATGTATCTAAAATGATGTTCTAATCTTACATAAGATAGGGGCTAATAATCCAGACATAAAAAAATTGTATGTGGCATAGGTTGCTGCAAACCTACGGTATTTTGTTCTCGAGGAGAATTTCTGCAATAAAATATTATGGAGGACATGATGTTTATTGTAAAAACAGTTAGTATATTATTAGAAATTTTTAAGGGCTTTAATAGTGATAATGCTATAAAAATGTGGTTATTTGGATGTAAGGAGACCCCTACATTTTAACACACTGAACATGCACACATACACGTACATGTATACACACACACACACACACATATATATATATATATATATATATATATATATATATATATATATATATATATATATAAGTATTGTTTCTTAGAAGTGTAAGCCTGTGGAACCCTGTTCCGTTTGCCTGTTTTCCACCTGACTACAACCTGGATGTTTTCAAATCCAACATAAACAAATTTCTGATGAACCGCCCCCTTAAGTAAGTCACTTTATCAAATCTCAACACTAACGTACTGTACACGCAATAACCCTTATTACTGAGTGGCTTCCGGGTCTTGATAAGGGGTGACTATCTTGTAAAAAATATATGTATATGTGTGCGTATGTGCGTGTGTGCGTGTATATTTACGCTAAATCAATTAATATTTTACAATTACCTTTTCTGTAATCTTTTCTGTCTTATTATTTACTTACTATAAGTAAAGCTTGCCATGGAAAAACATATAGTGGAAGATTATAGATTTCCGAAAATAATTAAATAAACCTTTCTTTTTCTATTTACTGACCTTCCATGAGTTGTCTATTTAAGTTTAATTCTTCAGTAGCGTCAACGTATTTCTAAGAAATGTTAAGTTTTATACTTAAATGGGATAATTACTGCCTATTTTGGTCATCACATTATTAATTGCATGACATTGGTTTTAAAATAAAGTTTCATGAGGGTCTGGATAGAATTATGACGCAATTTTTTTACAAAATCATCCGTCGAGATGCTCTATTAAAACGTGGTTAATCAGATTGTCCGATTTTGCACTAACATTTAAGCTCGTCGAGGGGGGGGAGGCTTATGATTACTAACTTTAAACATCCATTTAATATTTCTAGCCGAGAATATGAAAAAAATATCTAAACACACTATTTTTCATTCACCCATTTACTTAAAACATGCTTTTATATGTATATAGACGCTGGTATTATCGTCGCAGCTTTTCAAGGGAATGTCTATTTAGAAGATTTGTTGGTCACTAGAGAATACGCTTTAATGAGTATCCGATGGTCACTGAAAAAATCGTAGTGATAGTTAATGATGAAAATTGAGGATGATTTAATTTTGAATGAACTTCTAAAAAAATACTTGCTTATACTGAGCTTGGAGACAACCATATTAAAGTTAACTTAAAAGCATGCCCACGGAACAGCATTTACGCTGGTAACCTTAGAAAACAAGTCTATGTCTATAGAATTTGCGCTTAGACTTAGGCACAGTTTCAAGGTAGTGGAAATTGCTGGTATTGTTTGTAGCTGTCTAAGTGCATTTTCAAGATGTTTGGCAGCGACGCACTAAATTTAATCTATGAGGGCCACTTGCAATAAAAGATAATCGTCTCAACTCTCTGTGAAAAAATATTTTCTAGAGGAGAAAATAGCATCACCTACTGAGTTAAGAAGCCGGTTTTAACCTTGATGAGTGATGATAGGGCGGTTCGCCCAGCTTTCCCGAGGTGTTGCAACATAGCTTTATTTTAAGACGTATTTGGCTCTTGTAAATAGTTGAAGATTTTCTCGGTACTTAAGTAACTTTCAGAAGAATAACACAATTATATGTCTAACAATCATAGCAATAAATTGCATGAGTGATAATCACAGAAACTTCTCAAAGCTGGTTCGTCCCTCAGACTATAGGCACTCATATCAATTGAGGAAAAAGTGTGATCGTAGAATTTATGGTGAAAGATAGAATCTTGTTTTTTTAATATATTAAGAGTAAGACACTATTGTCATGTGTATAGCAACACCAGAAGTATATATGTGTTTATCCGTAAGCTATGTTATTGGTCGTGAGAGAAATTCTGAGTGGTTTGATGCAGAGTTCCTAGCAAATATCTGTGCTTTTTCAGATGCTGACGACATCACTTGAGGTTCGTTGATAATTGTTGGAGTTTAATGCTTGCATGTATTTGTTATTCTTCGAATCCTATGGAAATCAAACTTTCGTTCTTCCAGTTTCGATTTGATGGACTAAGCATATGAGTCCATTGTGTTTTCTGTAAACCTTAAAATAATTGATGGCAGTTCTAAAGAGGACTTATATTTCAAATTATCTATTACTGTAAAAGCAAGTGAATTAATGAGTTCTTTGTCGAATGACGGTAGCGTGTTTAGGTGTGTACCATGGCTGGATGTTCGGTACCATCCATTAAGTGGTAATATTCTACCCGCTGCTATGAATGGTAATTCATGCTTATATTCGGAATAAAACATTTGTCGGTTTGTAAATTTTAAGTAATATATTTCTAACAATTAAATTTGAATAGTTTAAGATTCGCCCACTATCAACAGAAAAGTTTATTTTCGTTCTATAATAAGTGTGTCCCACTTAAGTTTAATGGCACATGCGCAATACTAAATTCGAAATTGGAATTTTCACACAGCGTATTGATACATGCACTTTTTCTACGAGTGTTATTTTGGGCGCTCCTTTTTATTTTATTTTCATGGGAAACTTCCATGGATTAAATAACAGGATTAGGTGTCGCGTCCTGGTATTTTGCGTTTCTTTCTTCTTCTTCGTCTTGAATTACAAGATCTTTTAATTTCCATTCGCCTTTCTTTATTTACAATGACTGGCCTTCTATCGATTTGTGTCAGTCGATACTGACTTGCTCTTCTTTTAATTGAATGTCGCGGAAGGTGGGAATTAGTAAAGTTCGTTCGATTCGAACATTCACTCGGAAAAATATCCTCAATCAAATTTATTGGCCCTGAATTATTTATTCCGGATCTTCATAGTTTTTTTTTATCTGAAATGTACTAACAGCTCATATTATTTGCGTTTACGTATATCTAGTTACACATACACATCATCATCAAATATAGACAGCTAATTATGTACATATATACACCACTGCTTGAATATATGAGCAAACTATCCAATTCGTAGGACTACATTTCTTGGTTGGTTGGTTGTTTTTGTTTTACGGCATATCGACCCTTTTTCAGGTTATTTAATGCGGAATCCAAAGATTTTGAAGAAAAATTTTTTAACAGAATATATTCGTTGTTTTCAAGTCAGTTTCTATTAAACTCATAGTTGGGACCCTAACAGGTACTACCACTCTGGGTCAGAGTGGACCTGGGAGCAATGGCAATTAAAGGGTGGCTCCACACTCCCTAAAGCCCGCAAGCTGGAGCCTCACCATTGGATATAGTTTAAGGTCATATCCAGGACCGGGAGTAGGGGAAGAAAAAAAAAGTCTGTGTGGGGGGAGAAGGGGGTTGTTGTTTTTGTTGTTGGTTTTCCAGAACATAATTAAGTTTTATAAAAGAGAATAGAAAAACAAAAAGGAAAATCAATGTAGATGCATTTCGTCTCAGGAAGTTAATAGAGAGCCTGATCTGGTAGCACCAGTACATTTCTTGGGTGGAGAATACAAAGAAACCTATGAGTTCTACTTCAATCAAATCAATCGCAATTTGAATAATATATTTATATAAGCTTAAATTAAATAAGTTATTTCCAAGGACACACATACAAAACAATCTGACAATGATCACATACGTCATCAATCTATGATATACATTTCCATTGCAAATGTTAATATGCTGTAATCCCATGCGCTTTGCTGTCTGAACCTGAAATAAATATATTCGATATAAGTCGCGAAAGAGTTTGGATTTTCGACGGAAAAAGTGTCTAATTTATAGATGTGGATGGAAGATAAATAACCAAACTGTCAATAACGACGACGTATAATACATCGAGTAAAAATTGGTTCGTTAATGCAAAAAGATCAACGCATGCGTAACGCGTGGTTTATTCAGAATTTTCATCTGTTTTGAGGGGGGGTTGCTTGGATTTTTTATTAAAAAAATATGCTATCTTCAGTTTATAAAATGTGCTGGAATATGCGCATCTGCTAAACTATATTATTGAATATATTACAAGGAAGCAGAGAATCAGTATGCTGCCATATTTACTTACACACACACAACACACACACACACATATATATATATATATATATATATATATATATATACATATACATACATACATACACACATACATACATACATACATACATACATACATACATACATATATTAGTAGCCTCGTAACTAAGCAAAAGAAAAGTCTAAGCAAAACCCATCCCCAAACAGCAAAACTGAAGCTAGCTTTTGAAGACACTATAATATACAAATCTAAGCAAATTTTGGCATTTTATTGGTTTGAAAATGTAGGTTCCTTTTTACTAATTTTCAGAAAATTTTAACCAGATAACAGTATTATAATCTTCAAAAGGCCTACAAGTTTTAATGTAGTTTAGTCCTATAGAAATAAGAATTTAACAAATGAAGGCAAGTTGTAAAAGTAATAATATGAATAGTGTAGTTGGGTTTTGCAACATTTACCCTTAATGTCGCCCATGAAGGGGATCATTCATCATCCAGAGTCTATTTTTTCGCACCTTTTTATATCCTTAATTATTTTGGTTAAGATGCAATATGTTTCTACGCTCCAAACTCCTTTAAAATTATTACTATAAAAGTCTTCGAGGTTGCTAAAAAAATAACATTTAACAAGCGAGGAAACGAGTAGTTTCTAAGATATGTAGAAATCATAGTTTCAAAAGGTAAGGGATAACTTTTCTATATAAACTTAATGTAAAATGTGTACCCACTTTATGGCCACCTTTTTTTTGGGGGGCATGCTATTTATTTATTTATTTTATTTTTTGAGAGCTAGTGTTTATTGTGACCTTGGAGACCAACATGAAACCTACCTTACGGAAAGCTTATTTTCTATAGATTTTCAGAAATTCTGAAAGCAAATATCGCATTTTAATTTTTCGCAAATAATAATTAGTCCGGGTAATAAGTAAGAGTATGTGCGCTTGCGTGTACAACAATGATCACCACTGATGTCATAAACGATTATATTGCTAATAACCAACGAATACTTATTTGCGGAAATTTAAATGCGATATTCGTTTCCGCACACTCGATAACCTATTGAAAATAAGTTTTCAAGCTAGATTTTTCTTTGGGCACAATTACCAAATAAACACCGCCTCTTAAAAACAAACAGACCCCCCCCGACAAAAGGTGGCTACATTTTACGTTAAATAAATATATAAATGTGATCCCACCTTTTTAATCTAAATTTAACCATATCTGTAAAACTAGTCGTTTCCTACAATTTTAAACATTGTGTTCGTTTTTAGCACGCTCAAAAACGTATTATAGTGGAAAGTTTTAAGGATTTCTACAGGGTGGAAACATACTGCACACTTACCAATGATCCAAAGATAGTCATTTGCTTTCCCAGATTGGCATATGAATCACTAAATATATGATATTTTTCCAAAATATCTGGTCTTGATGGAGGGAAAACTAAAACTTGCTGCTATGGTTTCTAATGATCTGAAATAACAGGGAAGGGGAGACTTGATTCCTAATATTTCTCATATGCTATATCACACCTCTTTGGTTCTCACACATGAAGTAATTTGCACAGTGAATACACATTATTTGACGCAGGAGATATTTATAATCGGATTCTATTTTAAAAAGAGGGGATATATGAGAATGCTCGAATGGATTTGGTTCTTGCTAATGGCGTCAGAGCTGCCTTCATGACAGGGTTCAAATTTTTCGATCAATGTTAATCGTGACACCCTGCATTGATGATTCCTGAAAGTATAAAAGGCTAGTGTAATTAGGTATTTAATAATTATTATAGTAAACAATCATATATATATATATATACATATATATATATATATATATATTGCACACATATATTTTCTTATAACATATACCATTTCTTATTTAAGATGCTCAATGTAATTGCAGAGACATATAGAGAATAAATAACAAAAAAACTACATTCCAAAATGCATGATCTTAAAGGTCTTATAATTTATACCTTTAATTCAGTTGACTTTTCCAATTATCTCCCTCTCTCCCTCCCTCTCTCTCTTTCTCTCTCTCTGTATATATATATATATATATATATATATATATATATATATATATATATATATTAGGAATGTGTTAGTGTTAGTCTGTCGTGTCTGTAAGTTTTAAGATATACTCATTTTATAACAACAAACAACCACATGTTATGCTTCCGTATATACAATTATAGAAAGACATAGACTTACAACGTGACACAAAGGAAGAAGACAAATAATCGGCGGAAAAAATAGCAGAAATAGATTATTCACTCTAATTTATAAAACTCGTTTTATCATGATAATAGAACACAAAACAATATAAAAACCCTTACGTATTCAGACATATACTATCTCTAATCACACCACACATATTATACGCATGTACACACAACTATATTTTAATTGGAAACGAAATGAATATTATTAAATGTCAAAAATATGCTTACAATTGCCGACACATCTATCGACCACATAAATTACGCGGGTTTTATGTAAAAATTATTGTTTTAATGCATTTATTTAAAATAAAATTTAATGAACATATTATATATATATATATATATATATATATATATATATATATATATATATATACTCCTATAAATTCGTTTTCCTTTTGTGTATATTTATATTCATAATAACACCCTTCTTTTCTCTTAGTATTTATTTGCTTTCGCACCAAAGCAAAATGTGACACGTCGTCGTTTTTAAAGTGGAGTTAGAGCAACTCCACGAAAAAAGGGAAAAGGGGCACTCTGGTTGGGTCCAAAATAATAATTGTCCCAGTATAGAGGGTGTCCCCTCCATAGACTGGGACACATTACCTTAAGTGCAACATCTGCAGAACAGGGTATTTATTTGCACGCCCACCGAGCAAATTAGGCATAAGGTCGATTTTTTATGTGAGGAGTGAAGAGGAAATGGGGACAAACCCCCGAGGAGTAGGGGAGCTTGATAGTGGCAATTGGTATGATGAGGTGCCCCTACATTGACCAAGGTCTTATACGTGGGGTTGCCCCACATATGGTCTTTGCTTGCAGTATCTGCCAGATAAGATACTACACCTTGATCTTGGCCAAAAGGCCAAGAACAACAAAATAAGGCAAGCCTCTTTTCTATACATTTAAAAAGAAGATACAAGTTCCTTATATATGGGGTATGGAACTGCATTCACTAGCAAAAGATCTAGCTAATTTGCATATTCTTTGAACCATTCATTTTAATTAATTCCCTATTTGTTGCTTCGCTTTTCTAATGGGATGATCATCTTTAGTTAACTATTACATGTAATTATATTCATGCAGATATTCTACATGATTTATACTTGCATAATTTTGCGTAGAAAGTCTACAATAAACACAAAATTGTTTCCATATATATTTATGTATACGTATATATTTTGGTTTAACAAATTTTGCCTACCAAACTCCTCCTAGAGTTTTTGATCTACAGACATGAAACTTAATATATAAGTTATTTGAATCCACGCAAAACTTAATATTTTGGTTTTAGCCCGGAAAACGATGCAAAAGCGTGAAAATAAACAGAAATGAATTTGCCAGGTGAATGTCTGACATACTCGCTATTGGTTCCTGTTTTAATTTTTAGCCTTGCAGTAAACATGTTTTCATTGCCCAGTTATTGCGGTAGAAGCATAATAAATCGCGAGCTTCGATTCTATGTGGTGGCGACTGAATCGGGTTTTTAAAAAAATACTTTTTAAATCATTACTATACATTGCATCCAATCTATCTATCTATCTATCTATCCATCTATCTATCTGTCTGTCTATCTATCTATCTATAAAAAATCTATAATCTATTTATCTATGTATCTATAAAAGTGAAAATGTATATCTGTCTTTTTTCCATAGTAGTTAAGGAAGACTAGAACGACATTACTTTACATATTCACACTTTTTAATATATATATATATATATATATATATATATATATATATATATATATATATATATATATATATATATATGCACATAACCTTATGAACGGTATATAGGGCCCGAGCAAAGCCGGGCGCGGAAGTGTTAGTATATATATATATATATATATATATATATATATATATATATATATATATATATATATATATATTTAATATTTATAATAAATAATGTAATAATATACATAATAAATATATATTTTATATTTAATACATATTAAATATTTTATATTAATTAAACATTAAAATTAACTATAAAACGATCACATTTTGGTGTCCAATATACTTTTCACTTGTTTATTTTTGTTATAAATTAGTAAGACGCCGCGATTATGTTTTCAAACTGCTTCTTACAGACGTTAACACATTAAATCCCGTGATGACAGCATTAGTTTCGCATAATGATATTGTTTTACGTAAAATATTTTAAAATATTTCTTATCTGCATCCAAAAGCTCCACCCGGTGTAGCATATACAACAACCGAATAAGTTCACAAGATTCAGAGTAAAGTTTCATAGAAAATGTATTCTATCATCAAATTAATAAGAGTTACAGAAAGGAGAATAGGGATAGAAGGTGTTTCTCCTTTTCTGCCTTGAATCATTTTGATTCGAAATGTCATGGCCTTAATAGTTTTCTCCTCATATTTGTTCTTTTCTTAAACCGTCATTGACTTGAAATTTGAATAACGTTTCTATGTAACTTTACGCTGTTTCTACTTTTATATATATACTAGCAGGGGTGCCCGGCGTTGCTCGGGTGTTTGGAGGTGCATGCTGTGCAAAAAAAGCAAAAAAAAAAAAGGTTAATTTTTTAAAACTTTGGCCCCTATTATGCCCCCTTAAAATTTATTGTTTCAGGCTCAAATGACTTTATTAAGTTAGATCCATGTTCAAGGAACCTATATCTAAAATTTCAAGTGTCTAGACCCAAAATTGTCGGAGGAGTTTGGTAGAGTGCTTAAAGGTCAAATCGTTGAAATTTGACCCCTTTAACATCCAAATTTCTGGCTGACACCCGTCACATCGATTTTTCCAAATCTCAGTACCCGGTATTTCAAATTTCGAGTCTATAGACAAAAAATTGACAGTGTTATTGCGTAGGGAAATGTACCCAGACAGACACACAGACACACAGACAAACAGACACGTTCACTTTTATATATATATATATATATGTATATATTTATATATATGTATGTATATATATTTATATATATATATGTGTGTATGTGTGTTGGTGTGTGTATGTGTGTATATGCATACGCTTTCGCGCACATGTGCGTAGTCAGAGATCTATATATTTTAGTTATACAAAATATGCATGCCTCTAATTTTAACCAGCTGGTTTCTATAATTATATATTCACAATGAGAAAAGAAATACGGCTATATATTTATAAAGCTTTTTGTATAGCATTGAGATAATTTAATGTTGTGTTTTGTGTCAGATTTTACGGTCGCTGGAAAAAAGTAGTCTGCTGATTGGGCAGTTACAGATCCGATTCTGTTAAACGTTTAGCCATCCTGAAGAGGGTGATATATAGAAACATATGTTTATTGGTAACATGTCTGCACGTAAAACAAGATGTAATACTTATTAAAATAAAATAAAAATATTTAAATAAATCAAAACATTAAAAATTAAATATAACATTTAACATATTCAATAAAATATAGCATGTAGAAAATGTAATAAATAAAACTAATATATGTTCATATTATAATATATATATGTATATATATATATATATATATATATATATATATATAGCCTTTAAAATTACACCAAAAACTATTCAATACTCCTTTTTCATCATTCGTTAGAAAACTATTTATTCAGTAAATCATTTAATAACTTGCAATCACTGCATAAACTTGAACTCCCGAGTCCACTATATTACTTAGTGTAATTTCAGGGATCGTCAGTGGTTTCGAAAATTTAAAACCAAATGTATGTGTGTGTATGTGTGTATGTGCCCCATTCCTTTTTTCGCCATAAATAATCTTTTCATTGCTATCGATTTTGTCTCCTAATGAGATGATAGTCGAACGAGCTCTAGAGATATTTTGTGTAATGTCCGAAACATTAATATATATATATATATATATATATATATATATATATATATATATATATATGGAGAGAGAGAGAGAGAGAG
>NC_136497.1:117044411-117134411 GCF_053919585.1 Euprymna scolopes
ATGTCTCCTTCTCCAACATCAGGGGTCTACGTTCCAACCTTCCAGAGGTTTAAACCCAATTAGAGGGGAAAAACCGGGCATATTCTTCCTAAGCGAAACATATGTCGCCCATTATCTACTGTCAAATATTTTCCTCACTCTTTATCTGGGTCAAAACCAAAATATAGATTCTATTAACAAAACTTATTTCTTACAAGTGCACGCCTGTGGAACTCTGTTCCTTTGGCCTGTTTCCCACCTGACTACAACCTAAGATGTCTTCAAGTCTAACATAAACAAATTCCTGAACCGCCTCCTTAAGACAATTTATCAAATCTCCAATACTGATGTACTGTACTCGCAATAACCCTTATCGCAGAGTAGCTTCCGGGTCTTGATAAGTGTTAACTACCTTGTGAAAAAAGATAAATACATATGCCAGGTCATAGCTATTACATGACATATTAGTTTTAAGAAAAGTATGCAACTGTTAATTAAGCTTTTATATTTTAATTGGGTCTTAAATCTTGACCATAATCCTTCCGGTTAGTCTGTATCGTTTCTCTAAGAAGTAGCACTTTCATCGATTATTCACGTTTAAGGTATGCAATATACGTTGGGATGTTGATATTTATTTGCAAAATGTGATATTTTGTGAATTTAATCTAAAATTTGAAATGGCATATCTCTGCTAGATGTTATAAATAGTGTTTATTTCTGTCTCATCAGATTTGGTTACATTTTTTTCGTTGAACTTTCACAATTAATTTTTAGAGCATTTCGTTGATCTGGCAAAATCAAATTTCTAAGAGAGTTTGAAACAGAAGTTCGATTATTCTAGCAAGTTTTAGCCTCAAAGTGTCTCTTTATTGCAGTTAACACTTACGTGAAAAAAAGCATTGCTTTTGGTCTGAATGAACGTTTTTATTTAAAACTGATTTTCACATTCATATTTTCTGTTGTGCAGTCATCTTTAGTTTCAAATTGTACTTTTTTATTTACAAGTTTAAAGTAGAAATATTAATTTCACTCGTTTGTCAAGCTGACGTTGATAATATATATATATTATGTTCATGTTGAATCTTAATTTTAATTTTAATAAGTGCAGCCGTCCCAATGTTGTAACTGTAAGTTGCAGCATAATATTTACTTCGATGTTTAGTGTTCTTTATAGAAAAAACTAATAAACAACTATAAGCGACAATGTATCAGTCCATTCGTCATTTGTCAGTTATTACACTTACATCGTATATTGCAAATGTGTGGATTTTTTCAGGGTTTTTTTATTAATTATCTTCCAAACAGAGTATTTTATGTACCTCTATTTCTATCGCCTCCATTGCTTCACTTTCTCACATGTTTTATCTGAAGTTTTAGACAGACTATCTTTGCTTGCTCAATGTTCTGCATCTCATAACCCATGGACTCTCATATATTCTTTAGAAGTGGCTACATTATTTATATCTACGGTCTGCACATATATCCACATGCCATCTTCTACTTTTTTTTCTCTTAACTGACGAGATCCAAGCCTCTCTTGGAAACTTATATTACAAATCCTTCGTGTTGTTCAAATATATTTAAAATATACATGTGGAATGTCAGTCATTTTTCTTGTTCTTCTGTTCATGTTTGATCCTTACTCAATGCGTCACAGCAATACTATGGTGTATATGTCGCATGCGGTCCTGTAAACGAGAGGTAACCTAACAGGAAATAGGCTTAAGCGAGAAAAAGTATATAAAGAAGAGATTTAATGATGAAATCAATTCAGTCTTATACTGGAGAACTCTTCTCTGCGAAAGAAATGGTTAAGTTAATCGGTATATGTCAGAGGGCCTTTGGATGTATATGGAAACACGGTAGTTAGTATCAATGTGTCGTAATGAATGTATTGCAATTTTGCATTTATTTACCTACACATCCTATATAATCTTATATATAAATAAGTAAATATATATATGCACATTATTTTGGTGTTGCATACTGTTAGATGCAAACTATTGTACGTAAATATTTACAGCATTTACTTGACGAAAAAATTAAGACAATTAGTAAGAAAATGACGAACATAGCAATAACAAACCTATTTCAAAGGACATAACTATAAGCATTAGAAATAATAATTATCCAAACAATGGAACAAAAAATGCTAACAATAAACATAAAACTTGTTATTGTAAAACTCCGTTTTTCTATTACACAAAATATCGAAACAAAAATATCGTTAACAAGGCTACAATATTAGCAAAAGAAATTCGAATAACGAAAACTATAAGATAGGTATGACAATCCTTCTTTTTAATACGATATTATTAAAACAGAATTACATTAAAAACAAACAAAAACAATGAATACAAACATTATTGGCAATCCACTAAAAAGAGTTGTAGGAACACGAACGTTCGCTGATATTCGAGTGGAAAATGATATGCCACGCTAGCGGATGTAGAAACTTTTACGACTCGTGTAGACTATGTTTATATGACAAATTATGTATCCTAAATCTGAAAGCTAGAACAAGTACTTTTTGTGTGAAATGATAAAAAAAGCCCAATCGTCTCTGTGTCCAAAGGTGACGCACTCTGTGGCACACACACAGATAAAGTTCCTTTTATATATCAACATTTGTAGAATCACCCCTTTATATAAAATTGTTTTATTGTCGGCTGGATATGCACAACCCACGTTGTTTACCGGAAAGAAGCTTTACATAATTCTTCACAGTGTATTTATCCACAGTACATTGTGGGCTACATAACGTTGTTAATAGTATACTGTTTATTTTATGAAATCATTTGTACAGTTTGGTTTCATATTAAATGAGAGATGTTAAAGTAATCACGCCTATTTCAATTGTTCTATAAACAGGAAAAATCATTTCGAACGCGTCTATGTCTTATCACAGAACCTATTGTTTTTATTAAATTATGTTTACATTATCACTGAAATCAAAGTTTAACGTAGAAAGTCAAGTATTATACTTCAATTGTGGTTATAAGAACATTAATTTTAAACGGTCCTATGTCTTATAAAATAATCTACAGTTACGTCTTTCTGGCTGTGCGGTGATTAACCTAAAATCCACTTGTGATGTTAGGCTGTAGAAAACTTAACTTTGGTAATAACTGTACTTCCGCCTTTAATAAGAGTAATTCGAGTATCGATTTTCGATATTTGTCAGATGTATTCCGATACAAAACTCATGCAAGAACACACACAGACAGACTTCTGGTATAATTTGAACAATATCACCTCAGCCTTTTCAAAATCTATAGGGTACGAACACTTACACTCACAAAGAAAGACACATTTATTTTATGTGTATATATATATATATATATATACATACATATATATGCATATATATATGTGTGTGTGTGTGTGTGTAGATGTTTTAGTTTTGTATATATTTTTTTCATAAGCACACCATTAATACGTTTACATATAAAGATATATATAAAACATACACAGATTTAGATTTGCATTCACTTAATATTACGTATTGTTACATATAAATTTGGGTGTATATGTATGTGTGTATGTGTATGTCGAATGCACTTTGATGATTGGTTATTGAACTCGACTCACGCTTTTGTCTTGCAGCAAATACAATCGCCGCGTACTAACGGTGATAACCTCGGAAGATCATTTATTATTGCTTGTCTCTTTTGTTGTTTTGTTTGTTATTTCTTACATTTGATAAATGTGTACAAAAAGTGGTTTCTTTGCTTATTATTATCTGGCAATCCTGTCAGTCGGCTTTAGCAGATTATCTCAAACATAAAACACATATTTTATCTCAGAGAGAAACGTTTTATGTTTATAATTTTACTTTCTATTTAATATGTTTACATTTTTATCATTGGTATAAAAGAACTATTGGATGTGATTACACAAAACAGACTTCCAATGCTATATGTTTAAAATAAAAATTAATCAATAGATATTTCGAGCTGAATACTTGTGTTTTACGATCGTTCATTTATTGACTTGGTTTCTGTACATGTTGTAAAAGAGATAACAATAACACAATATAATATTCCTTAAAACTCTTTTAACGTTCCAAATCTGTTCGTATAATTTATCCAAATTACCAAATTCGACAGAAACATTCCTGAGTTTTCCAAGATCCACCTGAAGAAGGTTCAACGTTACTTCGACCGAAACGTTGTGAAAATCACACCCAACATAAGAAAAGTACACTGAGCAATCCAAAAAAAAGTATTAACAAATATTCAGCTCAAAAAATTATAAACGTTCAAAATCTAATTTTAAGTGTTGCTTTTTAATGACAGTTTCTCTGTGAATTGTTATATTTTCGCTTTTTTTTCCATTTCCAACAATGTGCCTGTTGTCAGCTACTTAAAAAACACTCACCTTTTTTATTTAAGTATTATAGTGTCGTTTTGTCACGAAATGATTAATTGTAATTTTCAATGGTAAAGTAAGAGTGTGCATATTTGTAATATTAGTAGACATATATATGCTTCAATATGTTATTTTGTTTGAAACTAATTTTATAATCGATAGTTTGGAATTCCATTGTATCAAGGAAAACTTTATTTCTCATCAGTTAAAACAAGTTTCTTATAGATGAACCGGGGATAAGGTTGTTTATCTTTATCAATACTCACATGGTTCATAGATTGCCTGGAAAGTTCGTAGCAATATTTGATAATGCATGCCTCTACACCGTAGAACATCTCATTTTACTTACAATTCAGGGAAGTACCTACGCCACACTATCAACGATGTAATAAAGTTAACCAGTATACAACTAGTGTGTATTTGACATTTCTTGAAAGTAGAAAAATAGAAAATGAGATGTATAATGGAGATTAAAGTCAACTCATTAACAAAAATATTTATATGCAAATATGAATTTGGATAAACTGACAACGTATAAAACATGCTGCATTTTTCCCTTCGAAAATTATAATTATTAGACCTAAACACAAAATACTATTAATGCCCTCCCCCCCACTCCTGATTCACATCACCATCATACGAATCCGAAACTTTTTGTTGGGTTTAGTTTTTCCGATATTTATCTTTTCAGATTTTTTTTGTCGAAATACATCCAGTCTTTACTGGATATATCGTGAAAGTTGCAACGTCCCAGGGAAAGTGATATTTGTGCTTCGAAGTGAATTCGAACTTGCGGCATCCACGACGTCACGCTGTGTTGCTAAAAGTGCACAACCGTAACTTCCTCAACTTTTATGAAATCAAACGGTTTGATACATAACTTCGCATGCATAAATTGCTAGAAAATTAAAATGTATAGAAAAAGGGTAAACAAATAAAATCCTTTACTATTAAAAATACAAAAATGTTCAGTCATAACTCAGTTGTTTTGTTTTCTTAAAAATATAGGTACAGACACGCATATATATACACACACACACATATATATGTATATATATATATATATATATATATATATATGTGTGTGGGGGGGTGCATGTGTCTAAATTTATATATATAACTATATATATATATATATATATATATATATATATATATAAAGCGAGAGAAATAGATATTATCATACTAACACAACAAAACTACTACGCACACTGAAAGCTTTAATTTTCACATTTTCAAAATACACTATCCACTAGAATTTAATAAAATATGATATTTTTTCAACGTTTCCATTCCGTTTTTATATCAGCTTTAACTTTCCAACCGACTATACATATTCATTTAATAGTAATCATATAACAGAGCGGAGTTTCAGTTGTGTGTCCGGGTTAAGCTAGCATATATATATATATATATATATATATATATATATATATATATATATATATATTTATTTATTTATATATATATATACATATATATATATATACTAGCTTTATCGGACACGCGAAGCTGTGGCTAAGTTTTATTAAATGTGGGAAAAATTCTTCTTATACGTCTTCAATACTTGTGGCTATGTGTTCTTCCATTTTTGCTGCATATATAAAAAAATGTGTAAGTTTTTATATGATAAGCAATCAGTGTGTAGATGTAAGTAACACAGATGGAAAAATTGCCCTGAGCTTTGGTAACGATCATTGCAAACGCCAAGCTAATTGTAAAGTGGACTGTGTTAAATTAAAATATTCTCTTTAGAAATCATTTTATGACCGTTCCATGATGATTGTTCTTCTTGAAGGCGACAGAGGGGAGATATGGGCGCTATATTTTACTATGGACATATGTGAACTCGTACTGAAAAATGTTACATTTGACAATTTACGTGTAAGTATTATCGATAATAAACCTATGGAAAAATTAAATAAAATCTCCCAAAAAGTTTTCTTTTATTTTAACAAAGTGAGAAATCGATGATAATTCAGAATGTTGCATAGGAGGGGGTTTCATATTGAATGAAAGGGAAAGAGGGCGCCAAAACTTAATAAGATAAAAAAGGATAGAATGATATCAGAAGGAAAAGGAAGTGAGTGCTAAAAAAGAAGAAAAAAAGAAAGAACAAAGAAATAATAAAACGAAAAGAAAAAGAGAAAGAGAGAAGAACAGAACGACGTAAGACATGCACGGGGGTCAGTACAGATACATTACTTTACGATAAGAAAGGGGAGGGGGTTAAAACAATATGCCAAGTTATGTAACTTTTAAAATAAGATATCAACGAAAGGAGACGACATACGGGGGAAATGATAGTGTGCTATAAGAAAAGGATTTGTAATAAAGCTTACACATAAACATTTCTATGCAACAACAAAGCTTGCAGAATAAATGTACATATATATATATATATATACATATATATATATATATATATATATGTACATATATGTGTGCAAAGTAAGAAAAAATAAAAAGTGAAACGATTTAATATACAGGTAAACAAGGGGGTGTTATTTCTTTAGCATATATATATTGTAAAATATTTTTGACCTCTAATTGGGGTATCAGACGAATGGATTCGCCACTCATTTTTATAAGCACCGACTGTGCTAAACAACCAATGAAAATGTTTCAAAATTATTATAAAAATTGTCGAATTTCGTATTCAGTCAGTTCGCCGTTAACTACGCCACAGGCCGCATTTGATTCTTGGTCGCGATCTTTGTTATTGATCTGAATACACCGCCATCTTTGTTCAACACAATGTCTCAAAACTTAACTGATTATGTGCCCAGCCATCGCCTTTTCTTTGACAGAAAGGAATCTAAATTCGAATTGTGGCAGGTAAAATTTCTGGGGTATCTAAGGATTCGAAAACTACACAGTCATACAATCTCCAACAGAGAATTCAAACGACCCCGAATTTCTCGAAAAGAACGCGACTGCTTTTGCAGAACTGATTCAATGTTTCGACGATAGAAGTCTGTCTCTGATTATAAGAGACGCATTGGATGATGGACGAAAAGAATTGCACATATTAAGAGAACATTAGTTATCAAAAGGAAAACCGAAAATAATATCCCTATATACAGAACTAACGTCTCTGAAATGTAACGAGGATGAAACGATCACCGACTACGTAATAAGGACAGAAATAACCTCCAATGCCTTAAAACTCTCAGGTGAAATAATAAGCGAGAGCTTGTTGATATCAATGACCCTCAAGCCGATGTTAAACAATTTACAACTGTTATAACTCAGAAAGACACACCCATAAATTTCAGCGAATTTAAAGTGGCATTGCACAGTTACGAAGAGACTAATCGTATTCTCGTGGACAATAATAACTTTGGCAATATTATGAAGTTCAAAAATGCTTCTCGAAAGCAGACAACACTAAATTACGCAAGTCACCGCAGCGTCTCCAAAAATAATTTTCCCAAGAAAAAGAATAAAATTATCCGCTCTAATTGTGGACGACAGAACCACCAAAGTTTCCAATGTCGATATAAACGCTCTAAAATTGACTCCGTAAAAAACGTTGAGAACTTTGAGGAAGAACATACATTTCTATTCACATGTAATTTTGACAATACCACAAACGGTAAAAATCTCCTTGTAGACTGTGGTGCTCAAGCGCAAGTTATCACCAAGGGATCTGATTTTATTAATTTTGATTCAAACTTTAATCCTCAAAGTCATTTTGTCGAACTTGCCGACGGTAGTCAAATAAATGATATAGTCTTGAACAGAGGCAATGCTAAAATATACCTAAAAAATAATAATGGCGAAATCTGTAACTGTATTCTAAAAATGCTCTGTTCTTACCTACATTTAAGGAAGACATATTTTCCGTGCAGGCTGCAATTGAACAAGGCACGAATATACAATTTGGCCAAAATACATAAAAAAATATACCTCAATGGAACTGTGTTTGACATTAAAGAAAATGGCCGACTATATTCTTTAAAAAGTATGGTTCCCTCAAAAACTGCCTGTCACGACTTGGAAACCTGGCATAAAATTCTAGGACACTGCAATACATCTGATATCAAAAAATTACCAAATTTAGTCTAAGGCATGAAAATAATACCTTCAGACGATCTCCCAAATTGTGATGTGAGTGCACAGGGGAAAATGACAAAAGATATAAGCAAAACGCCAGACAAAAAGTTACGAAAATTCACCCACTTTGCATTGTGACTAAGAAGGTCCGATCAACCTGATGGGGAGAAATAATCTAAGGTACGTTTTGAACTTTATTGATGATTTTTCCTGTTTAATTATGGGTAGTTTTCTAAAAAAAAAAAAACAAATCCGATACTATCGTAGCCACTAAGATATATCAATAATAATGACAATAATAAAATAGAGAACACATAATAATAATAATAATAATGATAATAATAATAATAATAATAATAAAATAATAATAATAATAAAAACAATAATAATAATAATAACAATAATAATAATAACAATAATAATAATAACAATAATAATAATAATAATAATAATAAAAATAATAATAATAATAAAAATAATAATAATAATAATAATAATAATAATAATAATAATAATAATAATCTATATATGAATATGATAGATTGTTAGTTTCTGTTTCACGCTTACATCCGGGTCGTTTAGTTTTTATGTACTTTCATTTCTTGTCAAAAATAATTTTATCAAGAATTCTTCATAAATTTTTGTTACGGTTCTGATTATTGCTGAAGAAACTCAATATACATATATATATATATATATATATATATATATATATATATATATATATATATATATATACATATATATATATATATATATGATGATGATGATTGCAACGTCTTGTCAGACGAGGGCCACTCCCTCAGACATTTAAAATCCATGAACCCAAATACCTGAGGGAGTATCTATACAAAGATGATGTTACAGATTCTTAGCTTTGTACGACAGCTAAGTCTCTCTCTCGGTTCAAAATGTTGAGATCCAGCAACAAGCAAGAGCAAGATAGCCAGCAACAAATAAAACTGCAGACCAGCTTAATGCGGGTTCTGGTCTCCCGCTTTATGGTTTTTTCAATCAGAGATTTGCTTCTCCTAGAAAGGTTGCCTTCACAACGGCTTACGAGAGCCCTCTCCACCCCAATACATATATACACACACATAAATATACACGGTGGTAGTTGGCCGTTGACCCAGAAAAAGAGTTCATTCGCCCTTTGGAAGGTCTTGTTTTTAATGTATAGTATGACTGTTGTTCTGTTTTAGGCTTTGCAGAACATTGAGTTTCCGAAAAAAAAAAAGATAAAAAACATTAATGTCCGGTGCTTTTAAATTCAGAAAGCCAGTATCTTCAGAGAGTGTGGTTTAGTAGTACCCAAGCATTTGGATTGAAAATAAGTATGTTTAAGTTGTTCAACTATACAAATGGATCACTATATATACTTTTTTTTTCTAAAAATGTCGCAAATCAGAAGAAAACACATTCCATCTTTTTCGTACGACCGGTTTAAATGGTAACAATTCCAGAAATAAACTCAAGGTCAGACGAAAACGTGTCTATCAACGAAGTATGACTTGTTTGATCTAGATTTATTACAAACACAAAACATGGCGGATATTTTTTACCTTCAAAGTAGAATGAATGAAGGAAAGAAACACGGTTATTTATGTTTTGTGTTATTACTGGTGTAAATACACAAGCACTCTGTGGCTTGTTCAAAAGTCTACGCACGAATCTTACGCAGACACTATGTTTTATTTAATTTAGAGAATCGCACTGAAGTCACGCTTCATCTAATCGGCATTATCTTTTCTTTCGTTTCATTGATTTGTTTCAGTTTTTTCTTTGTTAATATTTTCTTTATTTTCTTTGATGTTTTTTTTATTTCTTTATTACATTTATAGTCTGTTCATTCCGTGTGATTTTTTTCTATTTATGAGTCAGATGCAGAATAATTTAATTTACCGGTAGTCACAAAATGTTGGTGAACGTATTTGCACATTGCCTGTTATGAAAATATTACATTGCAATTCATTCATTCATTTTGTATCAGTCGGATAATTTGTTTTCTTGATGTGGCTAGCGTATATATAGCGTATATATATATATATATATATATATATATATATATATATAGTGAGAGAGAGAGTGAGAGAGAGAGCGTATATAGAGCGTATATATAGCGTACATAGTAAAAAGATTAGACAATAAACATATTTACTGATCCAACCAAGTTCTAGTTTAGAAAAGTGATAGTAAAAAAAACAGAGTTACTTTTATTATCAACATCTTTCTGTTTGATGGATTGGATGAATACTGAACATAACCGAAATGAATATTTGTGTCGATAAAAATTTCACTGATAAATTGCGTATAAGCTTACATGGGGCATTTCAGATACTTGTTTAGATTCTTCTTCTTCTCCTGTTTCCTGTTTGTATTATTATTATTATTATTATTATTATTATTATTATTATTATTATTATTATTATTTACTTACAAAGAGTACTCACACAAGTAATCACACAGTGATATCTAATGATTGTCAGTGATTGTCTAAAATAAATTCAATGAAATCATAATGACTAAAAATACCCCCTAAATTTAATACGTTTGTATTCTCGCTAAAGAAATACGTTTGCCCTCTCGCTAAAGCTTTCTACTATTAAAAGGTGCCTTCAGCAAGCTTCCAGACATTTTTTCTAACACTATAGCAAATTTTCGTGGACTCTTGAAAATTCAGTCCGCTAATGGTATAATCTTATGAGATGACTGCCACTTTTTTATGATTTCAGGTTAAAATGAACAGCTATAGCCAGAATTGGAATACCCCTATTATTTTAAGTCTGATAGTCACAGCTGCTGAATATAAAAAATGCAATCTAGACGTGAGGACGCTTTAGAAGAATAATATGCTAAAAAGGTCTGTGTTAGATTTGGAAAAATGCCACAGTATCATATGGAATGTTCAGACATATTTTGGGCCATCCTGTGTGAATAGAGATTAGTTTGTGTGTAGCATAAAAGAATGTCATGGAAAGTAGGAGGTCTGTTGGAAATGATTCGAGGTGTGGACGGAGTAAGCAAGTCAGAATTCCAGTGTTGATAAGTCAAACAAAGAATTTCATGGATAAGGATTGTCGCCTGTCTATAGAGACAAGAAGTGCACGGTTTGATGCCAGTATGCGAACTATTAAAAAAATATTCGTAAGGAACTTAAAATGCGGAAGATTATCGCGAAGTTTGTCCCAAGGAAGTCCGATCCTTGTAACAGAGCAAGATGAGCATCAACACAGTTACTATCTCTCCCTATAGTCCAGAACTTGCTCCTTGTGACTTATTATTTCCTAAGCTCAAGCAGAACATTTTAAGTTGTCGTTATGAGACAATTGAGGAGCTGTGAGAGGTTGTGATGAAGGTCATTGGCACGCTCCTGCAGGAAGACTTCCATGGGACGTTCTAAAACTTGGTGAAACTCTACAAAAATTGCAGATCAGCCGGAGGATATTACTTCGAAGCGTATTAGAGTTTAATATGTGTAATATCAATAAAAGTGCTCATATAGAAACACGTCTTAAAACTTATGGAAACACCTTGTACTTTATCGCTGATAAGATTTGTTGATTTTTTTTCTAGAAGATTTAGTATTCTTAATGCGTTTCCGTGTTTTTTTTTTTCATCCGACAAAGCCCGCAATGCTGTTAACTTAAAATTATGCAGTTTTAGTTCTCATGATTCCATGTGATGTTCTTTCGTATTTTACATCCATACCAGTTCCTGTATGATCAGCTTGTGCGTGTCGTCCATGTGTATTAGTCATCGCATTCAAGTGTGTTCCTTTATATTTCAGCCTTTTTTATTATTGTTATTCCTTGTATATTCTCAACCATCCTTTTTATTCCAAGTTTTTCGGTATTGTTCGCAGCATTCCTAAAATTATTAGTGTTTTCTCGGACTTTCTTTATCTTCTACCCATTGGATTTTGAGCTGTGTGGCTAGTCCTCTATTTGTCGCAGAGCATAAGGTGCCTGATAACGTCACAGAAGAGTACAAAGAGGAGCTAACACTTTGAATCGTAAATAGTTGGTTGATTCAATATCTACAGGAGGGACTGGCGCACTCATTTATTTTATGGCTTCCGTGCAGGAGCAAAATCAGAAATTACGTTCAGTGTTAGACTACAGTGAATTGTGTGGCTTCCTGGATGAGTTCAATCCCAGCGCAGGAGAATGTGAATAATACCTTAGACAATGGTGTTGTTAAAGAAGTTCTAGATTTACAGAAGTCATATCTTAAGATTCACACCGACGGGGAAATTTCACTATTCTAATCTGCCCTTTTCAACGGACTGCGCTTTTTTTCTTTCTGGCTGAGATTTTGGCTCAACGTGGCCCCTATTATTGAAATGTTTTATAGACGCCATTATATCGCAAGACTACAAAATCGAAATGTTGTGACAGCATATGTCTCCGTGTTGTAAAGTTGTTTTTTTCTTTATTAAACAAAACACTTTATAATAAGTGAGTTTGAAATAAAACGATACGTGTATTATATGAACTAATAATGAAAACTACAGTAAAATTGGTGTAATTCCTTAATTTAGGTGAATATTTCAGTGAAGGGAGGGCCAAAATGTATATACATTTTGGGTCTCGGTTATTAGAGTAGTAATCGTAAGTAGGAGTGCGGTTTAATTAGTAGCAGTAGCAGTATTATTATTATTATTATTAGTAGTAGTAGTAGTAGTAGCAGTTATAGTATTAGTAGTAAATATAATAGTAGTATGTGATTATGTGTGTATGCATTTTAGGTAAGAATGAGTTCGTGGTTTTAGATTTTATTTATAATTGTTTTTACTCGAAAGGAATTGTATTGCACATTTCTCTAAACGAGAGTCAAATAACATCCCTTGAACATACCAGTAATGTCGATTTAAACACAACTGTATAGCTATATCTGTATACGCTAAATGTGTACATATAGCCATTGAGTACATACGTACGAAGGCGTTTGGGTGAGTGTGCGAATAATTATTATGTTGTTGAATGTGTTCATGCGTACATGATTGTCTATGTTAGAATTAGCATAGTGTTTTTTGGATGAGTGTTTAATGAGTATGTGTACTTTCCACTCAATCACAACGTTATGTTTCTTTATTCAGTAGAGAAGACATAATACACAGCCTCACCAACATTTCCGCAATTTGTTTCCATAAATGTGCACGCATTTGCGCCATGCTGTGTATTTGTGCATGTATGTTGATAATCGTACGACTTTAATGAAAGCTGAGTTGTTTCTGTATTTTGATTTTTAATTTTTTTATACAGGAAGAAAGTGAGTTTGTTTACCGTTAACGAGGACTAGTGACAAAATGTCCCACAATGAATAATCACAGGTTGACATTTTTATCTTGTTTATTTTTCTTGTCACTTATTTCAATTAAATCGGGTCAAGATCTTCATTCAAATACCTGTTTTTAAAAACCTAACTTCAGGTATATTTAACATATTTGAATATAATATTTAGTGCAATTATGGATATTTATATCGTACTTATCACTAGTTTTACTTCTAAGAGGAATTATTTTCATGTCTTAGAGTAATGGTAAACCCCCGTGCGTAGAAACCAAAGGCACAAGATGGTAGTGTTTACTAGACATCCCACGTATTTTTCACTTTTTCTGTCATGTTTCTTATTTTTTTGTTTTCTGTTGAGTACGGATGCCGGATTACAATCTGATTATTTAGAGATCCTAACAGAAAAATAAAACACTGTTTAGAATTATACTAAACGCTTCATGCCTAACCATTTTAATATATTTCACTTGGCTCAATGTTATATTCATCAGATAGATTAAAGGTCCTCATTGGAATCCACGCAAGGGAACAATTAAGTATAAGGAAGTGAATAGTTAGGGTCTGTATTTTGTGTACGAGTCATATTGGAAAGATTGCTATTTGCTAGATATATCATCATAAAATCCGTCCCTACGTAGAAAGTCGTCGGTTTTCTTGCGTATTTCTAGTCAGTCATCATCGATCAGCTGTCTGACATTGTGATAACTTTGACATTTTTACGGATTACCTGGCGTATTTGATATCGTTAGCATAATTAGATCGATGCTCCAAGGTTCGTTTTCTTCATCATGGAAAGTAGTTAGTTACTATCGAACTATTGAATCTACCCTCTCAGAAGAATGCTTACAAATCAACTCACGTTGCATTTAAAGAACACAGACTGCACTTGATTATTAATCTCACTCTACGGTCTTATGCAAGGCTGATACGTTATGGGATGGAAGTTTATAGACTCTTCGTTCGCATCAGATTTTAAAATTACTCCTCTGGACTCCCCGACTCTATATCTCAACATGTCTCTTTTCCGCTGTCTCCTCTCGTTACCTTTTCTCTTTCTCGCTTTCCCTCTCTTGATCTCAACTTTTCCGTAGTGTTGTACACAACAAAACAAAGTAAAAGTTTTATTGAACGCTTTATTGTGAGTTCCATTATTTCCAAGTGTTTTAGAGTGCCGAAAGAGTATAGGTTGCACAATGTGTTCTGATGGATGCTTACAGTGTACATACGTCCGGTATTTCGTCAATCGATATATGCTCTGAAGTACTGTAAGCCTAAATTTGGTTCTGAAGCACTATTAGCCTAAATTTGGTTCTCTCATTTACAGAATATGTTCGGTCACATATGTTTAGTGTTATATTTCAAATCGTGGGTGGTTGCTCCCTAAATTTGAGTGTAAATTATGCATTAATCAGAAACCAGAATCCATTGTAAAGTCATATAGCATCCATCAACTATAAGGAACTATGTCACAACACACAGAAATAGTAACTGAGCTAATTAATTGGAAAATCCCCTTATGTTGTTGAAAGATGTTTCACATGAATTTAGTACGTTTTATGAATTTTAATTTTACTAAAAATACTATTTTGACGTGTGTGCATTTTGTTTTTTCGTGGGAAATTATGAGATTTACGTTCTACTGTTATAGACACGTGTTGTATTTAGATGCATGATTCGGCAGTTATGTGTGCAAATGTAGATGTATGTGATATTGTTGGAATTAGATTTTTATTTTTTTTAAAGAAAAAAATTATGTCGAATTTTAAATTTTTACTGCGCATATCCCCCAAAAGCTCAGCCTTTTCCTTTTACTTTGGCAATTTTGTTTTATGCTCAAATTAGTTTTCATTGAATTTATATAGTTTGCATATATTTCAGTGTAGGACTCTTTTTTATTGATGTTTAGCTAGCAGTGACCATTCCATATTATATATATGTTTCTTCGATTACATAACATAATCAGGATGTCGGTATTTCTGAATCCTTGTATATGTCATGGTTGATGGACCAAGTGAAAGTGGACTGTTCCTGGCATCCATTAAAGTGCTTTCAGTAGATATTTTAGATAACTATTGACCAACATAATTTAATCCTGCATTATCTTTAAATCTAGCGTTTCTAAAGAATACATTGTGCAATTTCCTTCTAAAAATCCTTCCTCTCGCCCAAAGTTTTAGTACATTTTTCCTTACCAATTCATGAAGAGTGGTTTCCCTTTTTTCAAAAATATATTAAGTTACTTTTCTATTTTACTATAATAACCACATCTCCAACACGGGGTCATAGTCTTTATTCGGTAGATGCAATCGATCTATCTACCTTTGCTTAGCAGAAGTCACATTAACTACAAGCAATTTACGTATTTTTGCGTCTGTACATTTGAATTCATTTACATTTTAGTAAAGTATGCGAGCGATTTATAAAATGATTTCTAATGTTTCTGCATTAGTGCCATCTATTGTATTCCGAGTGTGGAGCTTTTATTTAAGAATAGTCATAACAAGGCCGATAGCCATTAGTCGCGTGCTCTCGTGTAACAAATAGATGCGCGAATGTAGGATTGACATGCAATTCTTAAAGATAATCTAAAATGACCGAAAAATGGGCTGAAATAACTTGAATAAATAAAAAGTAAATGACTTAGAATGACTTTAATGAACTTAAGGATGATTGAATGACCTTAAGAATGATTCAATGCTTAACAAATAACTGGACTCCTTCAAAAACAACTTGAATGATCTGGAGAATGACTTGAATGGATTTAAGACTGACTGGTTTTAAAGTGGGTGATCATTTTACATTAAATTAATGCAAAAAAGAGATCCCGAACGTTAGATCACAAAGTTACAAACATAAGTACAGCATGTAGTAAGAACATATACTACACTGTGATCTTGGTCAAAAGGCCAAGAAAAGGGTATTTATTTGCTCCCCCACCGAGCAAATTAGGCACAAGGTCGATTTTTAATGTGAGGAGTGAAGGGGAAATGGGGACGAACTCCCCGGGGAGTAGGGGAGCTGGATAGTGACAATTGCTATGAAGGGTTGCCCCTACATTGGCCAAGGTCTTATATGTGGGGTTTCCCCCACATATAGTCTTTGCTTGTAGTATCTGTAAGTACAGATACTACACTTTGATATTGGCCAAAAGGCTAAGAAAGGGTAGCTATGGTCTTTGCGTGCAGTATCTGCCGGAAAAGATACTACACTTTGATAATGGCCAAAAGACCAAGAAAAGCGGTATTTAATTGCTCACCCACCGAGCAAATTAGGCACAAGACCGATTTTTAAAGTGAGGAGTGAAGGGGAAATGGGGGCCAACTCCCCGGGGAGTAGGGAAGCTAGATAATGACAATTGGTACGAAGGGTTTACCTATTAAATATTGTCTAGATTCTTACAAAATAATCAGAGTTGTTTGCACTGTAGAATCGGAAAATAACATTCGTTCCTTTCCATGAGTCAGGTTTTTGTGATAAGTTAATTTGCTAAAAAAACCCGGTTTTTGTGACAATATCGTTGAAATATTTGTGTGATTATAAGCTGATTTTTACAACAAATTAAAATGATTTTTAAGATGAGACCAATGTTTTGTCAACAACATATATTGATTACCTAACGGAAACATAGATAACTGTTAACTAAAATATGGACATTTATAAAGTAAGGGCAAGTAAATTGCATGTTGCTTCACGATAGGTCAAGCTTCAAGGCCTGAACTTTCGTTTCTTAGAACTCCTGGAATTCCCGGCCGCGAAGAGGTCTCTTTTCAGATTTCAACATTCGTCCTTGATCATTAGTTGGTCCTAAAGATCCTTATATAGGCTCTCCATATCTTTCATTTATCTGTGGAATCCCCCCTCGAAACACGACCATGTGAAATAAGGAGTGAAGCTTGAAGCTCATAGTGTGGCCCAGTATTCTGAAAGCAACCAGGATATCGATGACGAGTTCAGCGAAGTTTCTGGATTTATTGTTGCCAAGAAGTACTATAATAACAAATGCCTTCGACATTATATTGGATCGCTCGATAATTGTTCCATTTCGTTCGTGATGTTTTTGGATTCTAAATATCTGCCAGAAAAAATAACTGAGCCAACTGTTCCATGGTCTAATCTAGAATAGCCTGCCACAAGTAAAAGTCTAGAGCCCTGGTATAGGCGAGCATGATGTGCCGCGATGGGAAGAGTATTCTGTCTCTCCTAGATGATCGTTGATTACATTCCTTTCTCTGTTAAGAATGGCTTTTTTACATAATAATGTTATTATTTCAGCACAGTACTCTTCATGCATAAGTACAACATTTGATATTGTTAATATATACAATGCTTTATTTCGATAATAAAAGCCAAAAATAAATCCATGCGTTTTTTCGTAGTTCTTCAGTCAAATTTTAAATAAAATAATAAGTTTAACTAGGATATTACAAAATAAAAAGTCGATTATATTCAGTGAGCGTTAATTATGAAATAGTGAAAATCTTATCAAAAGTGGTTGATTTCGTAAATTGTGGGGAATTTTTAAATTAAGTGGAGGAGTAAAAATGTTTATACATTTTGGGGATCGGCAATTAATTTTGCACGAATCCAAAGATCCCTAAGTTAAATAATAACGTAATTATTTAAACACGGTCCGTATTCTGCATAAATACATTTGTATTATGAAATATTATTGAAATAGAAAATGCGATACCACTAAAACGGACGTTTTAAAATCTCCTCTTAAAAAATCCAAAATTCTGGAATAATTCTGGTCAGAATACAGTTTAGTTTTCTTCATAAACAAGTCATGTTGCCTTTTGGCTGGGAGCAAAGTGTAGTACCAATTCTGATACTAAAATGCATTTTCCTATACTCCGTCAGAAATCCTTCCAGAATGCGGTAATTTCTATTTGTGTTACTTTCCGGAGCGCCCTATTCTGGGGGGGCGTAATTTTCCCTGCATTTAAAACCGCTCTTGTGTCTAACTTTGCCCCGAGAGGGAGGCAAGTAAATAGGGACATATAAGCCATTTTAATGCTTTTTATGATTGAAATATATTTGCTATTATTAATTCTTAACACATTCACAACATTCACAACATTCACATTTATAACAATTTAGTATAATTAATAATTTAATGATCAGTTAACGAAAATGTGTTAACTGTATTGAACGTAAGCCTGATTTTTTATCTGAGTTGTTCTCTTTATTTATTTCATCAGATTGATGAAAATAATACAACTCAATTAGTCGTAAAATTTATTTTTATAAAAAAAAGTACTTGATCGATTTACGTGATGTTTGGAATATGCTATCTTCGTTCCGTAACAATTACGTGCATCATGCAGACTTTTCTGTGTTTTCTTTACGTTTAATTGCCGCTGTAAGTGCTAATCTGAATAAGCACTCAAATTTAATTTCATTTTAATTTCTTCGTAAAATTTTTACAAGTTTCTGGGCTTGATCTTTACTCCTGATCTTAAATAGAACAGATACATCAAATCTGTTGCCAAGGCCGCTGAAAAAATGGTGGAATCCTTCTATCGATCTAGTAGATATCTCACTGCTTATGTATAAGAGACAGGTACGCCCAAGGATGGAATAGTGTTGCCACATCTAAGCAGGAGCTGCTAGAAAGGACTTGTCCTGCCTTGAGAGAGTTCAAAATAGACTTCGTAGTCTCGTAGGAGATATCGTTTTCTCTTCCCTGCAACCTCTATCTCACGGAATAGATGTAGCGAGTTTGTCTCTGCTTTATCGTAATTTTCATGGAAAGGGTTCGACTGAGCTTCAGTCTATGGTCGCCAAACTTTCACAAGAAACACTCGTCTAGCTGAAAACACTATTAATAATCCCGCCACTCGTTATGTGTGCATAAAATCTAAACGTAGATTCCATGAATTGTCTTCTGTTTTGCTGCTCTCTAGCTGACTACAATGTGGTTTTCTTCAAGTCTAACGGAAACAAGTTGTTGACGAGCCATTCAACTTAAGTAAATACATTTACCAAATTTCCATTACTAACGATTACTATATTGTCCAATTGTCTATTGTACACTTGCAAACCCGTATCCTCGAGTGGCTCTTGGCCTTGATAAGTGATGATGTATATGTAAAAAAAAACAAAAAAAACAAGTCAGCCGATTTAGTATTCTGTTGATAGTAGAAAAAATGGAGAACGAAAATTACATTCACAGCACTTAATGTTTATAACAATTATATTCAATTACGACACCGTAATTAATTAGTTAATTTGGCGGACATTTTAGAAATTGTCCCCACCTCTAAATTCCTCAATTTACTTTTTTTTCTTTTTTTACGTTAATCTCATCGATTACGAACTTAATTTTCTGATTAAAACAAACACATTGAAACTTTTTTCTGACGTTTATCGTCCGTGATTAGTTTTAAATTATAACAGTGTATTAAATTGTGCACCTACTTTGTGACCATCTCTCTTACGTGACCGGTGAATATTCCCTTCTAAAAAAAGATTCCGAAGGGAACTTGCTTAAACACCCTTGTAACCCTCCTCTCTCTTGCCTATTTGAAAAAAATCCCAACAATAAAAATTTGTGAAAGAAAAAACATATTTTTTAAGAATTTGATAACAAATGGAAATTACCAGGCCAAGAATGGATCTTATGCAAAATTCTACGGAAAATATTGTGTTGTATTATCCACAGAAAAAAAAAAAAAAAAAAAAACTTGTGGGCATGTATATACTAACATATTCAGCTTCCAAAAATGGCATATAAGCATCTGAAAAAATGTATGGCTTAATATTTTTGTATCAAATGCTATGTTAGACCCGTTGAATTGTCGGATGCGTTTACCTATGACAAAAAAAAAGGATTTTTTATGTTTTTTTATACAGTAACACAAATTAGCATCGTATTAATTTTTTTGGTACGTCAAAGGGAAGTTTTCTTTACTTTTTTAATGCCTGATCCCTGGAAGCGGATGGACAAAAGGTTTTCATTGGTTTATTTGATCACGAACACTTTTATGAACGTACTATTTGAAGCAAAAAAGGCCAACATCATTATTTGAATATGCATGGAGAAATAAATGTAAGAAAAAATGAAAATATTTAGTGAGGAAAATATAATAATAAAAATAAATCAAAATGAAATGAAAATAAAAGAAAAAGAAAAACAAATAAAAACAAGCCCGAAATAAAAGTATGAATAAATATAATCAAAAAATTAAAACAAACAAATGCACACTTGATTAAAATGTCTATGAGCCATATACGAAGGAAGTGGTGCAAAAATTTCATTTCACGGAGAAGCCATTAAAAATAACTGTTTACGTAGGGTCAACATTCCCCGTGAACTACTATATTTTTAATTGAATATTTTAAACCAAATTTCCGACATTAAAATATGACATTATTGTGATATTCATTTTCAGCATACTCGTACACTTGTAACACTTTTCATCGAGTCGGAAAGAAAGTTAAAATTCAGTCTAACCCGTTTTTTAGACGACAATATTCACCGATCACGTGAGAGAGACAGCGACAAAGCTGGTGTTTAATTTAGTATAGCATTATAATATAAAAAATACCGGTCTATAAAAGTTTTTTAATTGGTACTCCTTGGGCATTGAGTTCCATTGCGAGAAGCTCCCTTAAATATAAAAACAAAAACAATACACGTATTAATATATTTACTGCCTCTGTGTATAGTGACGGTATTTTGTTTCCCCCATTCAATAGTAGTATTTCTCTTTTTTTTTTTCCTTTTATTTTCTCATTTCAGTTTCCGTTATTTTATCTTATTCCACACTTCTTATATTGGCACATTATTCTTCTCCAACCTTTTTTAACATTTCCTAATTCAAAACTGTTATTCCTTTACGTTCAACAATTGTTGCCTTTTCTATGCTAAAACGTCAGTCTTTTTCATGCCAAATTCCATACCTATGTCATTACTGAAATGTTGAACAATTCTCACACATATATATAGCTGGCATTTGTTGTTTGGTTACAACTTTAAGGCATCCAGAAATATTAAATTGTTTATGCGGTACACCTTCTGTTACCATTCCCAACACTCACATACCCCTCGTGATGGGAATGACAAGGTACCATACTCAAAACAAACAAAATGGCGACA
The DNA here is from genome assembly GCF_053919585.1 of Euprymna scolopes. Taxonomy (NCBI): domain Eukaryota; kingdom Metazoa; phylum Mollusca; class Cephalopoda; order Sepiida; family Sepiolidae; genus Euprymna; species Euprymna scolopes. The sequence goes on from NC_136497.1 coordinate 117,066,216, forward strand.
ATCGGCCCTCTTGAAGAATTTCTCTCTTCACATGAACTTCGCAAAGGTTTCTCCATTTAATTTTAATGAAACTTCTCATTGTATTATGATTCTTTCCAAGATATCGTGTTCATTCGCAGCTATTCTAAATAGTTCATCACTTATACGCTTACGGTAATCTATCGATATTCTTCTTCTTCTTCTTCTTATTATTATTATTATTATTATTATTATCATGATCATTATCATTATTATTATTATTATTATTATTATTATTATTATTATTATTGTCTCAAATGGAGCTTTCAGACAAGCCAGCAAAAGTTCTGATTGGAAACATGTGGTGTTCTCTGGATGCTGAGTGAAAACAAGTCTCCCCAGACGTCCAGATCTCTCTACCTCCTTCGATAGCATTTGCAAATAAATTTGCGTCATCGCAACAGCGTTGTACCACTGATTTCTAGCTGGAAGTGGGCATTGGTCTATACTGGAATTTGAGTGGCACTAAGCATCCCCATTGTCCCAGTTCTGTCTTCGCGCTTGTCCACCGGAGTTATTGTTGTTATTATTATTATTATTATTATTATTATTATTATTATTATTATGTTTACAACAGCAATAATGACAATAATAACAACAACAACGACACTAATAATAATAATAATAATAATAATAATAATAATAATAATACGTTTACGATAATCTATCCATGACTAGATAATAATAATGATAATGATAATGATAATGATAATTATTATTATTATTATTATTATTATTATTATTAATATTATTATTATTATTATTATTATTATCGCCATCTATATATTAATACGCTAACGTGGGTGTTCTGTTTTGTGGCACGCTTACATCCGGGTCATAAAATTGTTGGTTCTATTTCTTGTCATAAATAATCTTCTCAAGAATCCTTTATAAGCTATTATTTCGGTTTAGATTCAAGCTAATGCACCCATGTCATATGGGTTTATTTTTTTTAGTCTTGGAATTGCAACTTTATAATTTATCAGAATTGATAGAACATTAACTCTATATTAATATATACGAAATCTGCAAGAATTAAAATATAATTTGTAAGCGTACTTTGCGACCGGGCTTTACCGGGCTTTCGTGCTAACTTAGATGAATACTTTTGCAGTTAAACAAAAAAAAAAAGCTACCTAATAATATCAAAACGTCTCTATTTACACTGAACATCTAGAGAATTCCAATATTAATATATTACATATGAATTAGTCCCCTGTGGAAATTCCACGGGTCCCGCTAGTTATTATTATTATTATTATTATTATTATTATTATTACTATTATTATTAATATTATTATTATAATTATTATTATTATTAGTCACGCTAATTTAACTAAATAGGTATCGATTGAGTAAACTATTTAAAGCAGTGCTAATTCATTATTTTCGTTTGTAATATATTCAGTACTCACGAAAACCAATTTGTATTGTCTTGCTTTACCTTTTTTTTTACTCTTTTGCTCTCATAACGCTACCTCGTTTATATTTCATTCAAGTAAAGCAACCGGTCCTGACGGTATTCCAATTATAGTACTCAAAAACTTCAACCAGAAATACCGCCCATATTTACACAACTGTTTAAACGTTGTCTTCAGTAGAAATGCTTCCCATCACCCTGGAAAATCTCATCTCTATGCCCTGTATAAAAGAATTCATGTGATCACTCATCTCCCTCTCAGAACAGGCCAATAAGTTTCCTGTGTGTCATTAGTAAGTTGCTGGAATCTGTGTTAAATAGAGAAGTAATCAACCATCTAAGAAAAAATTAACCTTCTCAGTGACACAATATGGTTTCCGTTCTGCTAGATCTACAGCAGATGTGTTTACAGTTATATATCATATGATTAGCGAATCTATCAACGGAGGCAACATTTCAAGGACAATTTCTCTTGACATATCAAAGACCTTTGATAGGGTATAACATAAAGGTTTACTACACAAGAATCCCAGCTATTGTGCAGCTGGAAATATCTTCTCAATTATTAAACCATTTCTCTCTGATAGGTTCAAAAGAGTAGTAGTTTATGGGCAGAAATCAGAAGCTCACGCTATTAACGCTGGAGTCTCCCAGGATTCTATCCTGGGTCCAACTCTCCTCCTGATCTAGATTAATGATCTTCGAAATCACATCATTGCATAATTCGTCGACATTTATGCTGATTACACTACCATCTCTGGTAGCACATCTAAGACCGTAAGCGACCAAGTTCTCTCCGATTCTCTCTCCTCTGATCTTGAGCACCTGGTACAATGGGGAAAAGAGTGGCTGGCTACTTTTAATACATCTATACCAAGCTTTTATCTTTACATAATCAACGCTCTGATGTCCATCTGGCATCAATTGAAATGAATCGCTCTCGTCTTGGGCGAGGTCTCATGTTGTGACAAACTTCTGGGCTTGAGCTTTACTCCTAATTTGAAATAGAACACGTACATCAAATATGTTGCCAACGTCGCTGGGAAAATGGTGGGATCTTCCTATCGATCCAGTAGATATCTAACTACTGATGCAATTCTCTATCTATATAAGAGCCAAGTACGCCCAAGGGTGGAGTACTGTTGCCACATCTGGGCAGGAGCTGTTAGAAAGGACTTTTCCTGCTTTTACAGAGTAAAAAATAGACTTTGTAGCCTCGTAAAAGATGCCCTTATTTCTTCCCTGCAACCTCTATCTCACAGAAGAGACGTAGCGAGTGTGTCTCTACTTTATCGTAATTTTCCTGGCAAGTGCTCGATTGAGCTTCAATGTATGGTCTCTTCGAGCCAAACCTTCATAAGAAACACTCGTCTAGCTGAAAACACTATCAATAATTCCCCCCACTCTTTATCTGTGCCTACACCTAAACGTAGATCCCATGAACAAAGCTTCTTTATTAGAAGTGCACGTCTGTAAAACTGTTTTCCGTTTTCTTGCTTTCCAGCTGGCTACAATATGGTTGTCTTCAAGTCCAACGTAAACAAGTATTGATTAGCCGTTCCACTTATGTTAAAAAATTCACCGAATCTTTATTACTAACCATTACTATATTGTCTAATTGACTACTGTACACTCTTTACTTTTATCCACGAGTGCTTTATGGGCCTTAACAAGTTGTGATGCCTAGGAAAAAAAAATGGACGCTGGTCGTTCCTCATCTCCGTTTGTTTTCATAAGTCTGCGTCAGGAGAAGTAATTTTTCCATCGTTTTGAAGCTGTATCCATAAAAAATGTGACGTTTCAAATTAATATTCTCATTCTATTTTGTATAGTGGGACCATTTTTGTTCAGCAAGAAAAACTTGATCTATTAAATCGTTTTATTTATAAAGTTCAAACAAATCTCATTCATAACGCTCTCAGTTTTACTCATCGGTTCAGTTTAAAATATTTCAATAACACAGCAACTAGATGATCGATCGTAACTTTACATTTTTTGCTCTTAAACAAGACTTAGTAAGTCTTAGAAATAGACTAAGCTCCTAAGATGCGAGAAAAAACATTACGGAAGGAAAATAAAAATGCAATCATGAGCAAAGAAAAAATGAATAACAAACATATTTTCCAGGAGAAATCTAATTTGTAGAAAACTGTTAGCATCAAATAAATTCAATAATGATACTCATATATTTTTTAAAGAAATACTCTTCTATTTCGAACGGATAAAAGAAAATTAAAAATATGATAAATAATAAAAAATAACTTTTGTCATCATACATATTAAACACTGACAGCTTACTGAATTAAAATATTATTAAATAGACAATGAAAAATACGACGCAATAAAAACAAGAACATATTAAGGAGCATTTCTAAAAGTGAAATGAATATGAAACTATTTTTAGAATGCATATCAATTTAAATGTGCAGTTTTTACGAGATAATATGTGCTGAAAATAGCAGGGCTAATAAATAGACAGTAAAAAGAAAAATTATAGAAACAAAATGACACCAACGGAACAGGCGAATACGCACGCGCACAGGCGAGTATTATAAAACTATTCTCTCTTCGAGAGGATAAAAAGGTTTATTTTTATTATTTTTCACGATATTTAGCGAAAATAGTTTTATTTGTTAAAAAACACAGATTATTGAACCATTGGGTTTATTAGTTGTAAAGAATATTTCATTAAAAAATAAATACTGAAATTTTTTTAATATTAACCCTGTTATAGCTTTATCTTAAGAATTAATGTATTTAAACAAGTAATAGCTATACTTTGTAGATGCGATCGTTAAGAATAATATACAGTAATCGGTATTAATAAGAACTGCAAAATTTGTAAGGGGCTGTTCACATAGGCACATGACGCTTAGAATGAAGAACTTAACCAGTACTTTTGCGGTGTATGGTTCAACACTAAGTACGGGATATAATTAAACATCACTTAAGCCTTTTATTCGAGTATGTCTAGACACGAGAAACATCCACTTCTCTGGATTAAAAAAAATCTGAATTAATAAGGCAGATTTTCTAATTACTTTAAGAAAAGTCAGAAGGTAACTCGATTGAATCTTAGTAAATACTAGATTTAAGTAGATTTAAGATAAGAAGAGACCTATCTCACTGAAAATATTTTGTTTACTTACAGTAATTTTTTCTTTCTCCAACGATATTCCTACGTTTTATATATATATTATATATATATTGCCATACTTATAAATTTTTCTGGTCTTGCGGGTCTTGGTGAGTGTGGAGCCACCCTTTAATTGCCATTGCTCCCAGGTCCACTCTGACCAGGAGTGGTAGAACATGTTACGGTCCCAACTATGGATTAAATAGAATCTGACTTAAAATATATATATATGCTCCATTAAAATCGTTCCTCAAAATAACTAGATTCGGCATTAAATAACCTGAAAAAGGTTGATATGCCGTAAAACTAAAAGAACCAACCAATCATGAATCTTTCGTACTCACTAAAGTGTTTTTCTCATTCATCTATCGCCTAGTTTTTTTATCAATGGCTTTCTTAATAGTTCTTTCCATAAAATATACATTTATTCTGTCAACTATACATTGCTCTTTGTCAAGTTTAAATGTAAAAGTAATAAAAGCAGCACCCAACTCTTTTTATCAAGCTCATAGCGATGTCTTCATGAACATATATATATATATATATATATATATATATATATATATACATATATATATATATATATATATATATATATATATATTATATACATTGGTATTTCCTGTATGTGTAAAAATAGTATTATATATTCTCATTATTAACTTCTGCTATACTTTATACGTTAGTAGTACATGAAACGTCGAGAATTATGTACAGCTTAATCGCCATATACTTTTAAAAACCTTTATATATATATATATATATATATATATATATATATATATATATATATATACTTGTGCCCGATATTATTCATACCCCACCTTGAAAATTGAGTTTATTATGTGTAACTTTGTAAGAATTTATTGTTTACGTCCATATTGATACATATTCTTAATAAACCTCTTCTGATCATTTTCGTCATTTTAAAATCTCGGGATACTTGTAATAAAAGAAATATACAGCTATTTATAAAATCTGCAATGTTCAAAAATAATCATACCCCCTTATTTATTATGGGGAAGAAAAAAGAGCTTAGTAATGATCTTAGGACTAAAATTGCGAATTCACATAAGGATGGTTTAGGTTACAAGTCAATTTCCAAGAAATTTGAGGTCCCTACAGCAACAGTACAGAGCATCATCAAAGAATTCCAGAGCCACCACACAACAAACAACTTGATTGGTAGAGGAAGGAAAAGGAAACTGTCTGCTAGAGCCACCAGGAATATTGTAAGAAGTGTTAATGCAAATCCAACCACCACTACTAAGGACATTTTAGAAAATCTGGAGTCTTCTGGCATAAAAATATCAAGGCAAACATTGCAAAGGACTCTGCATGAAAATGGTCTGAAAGGAAGAAGACCAAGAAGGACTCCATTGCACACCGGAAAACACCTTGCAGCACGTCTAAAGTTTGCTAGGACCCATGTGAATTCTCCAGAGTCCGTTTTCTCAAGTATTTTGTGGACTGACGAAACAAAAATTGAATTGTTTGGCCATATGGATGCTTCTTACGTTTGGAGGAAGAACGGAGAAGCTTACAACCCAAAGAACACCATACCCACGATGAAACATGGTGGTGGTAGCCTAATCTTTTGGGGCTCCTTTTCAGTTAGTGGTCCAGGTAGTTTGGTCAAGATAGATGGAACCATGAAGAAGGAGCAATATTTGGAGATACTCCAGAAAAACATTAGACAGGATGCGGAGAATCTCCATTTAGGACCAAACTGGGTCCTTCAACAGGATAATGATCCAAAACATACTGCCAAAATAGTCAAGAAATGGTTTGAGGATAATCAAATTAATGTTTTGGAATGGCCTTGCCAGAGTCCCGACCTGAACCCTATCGAAAACCTCTGGCACATATTGAAAACTGAGGTTAAAAAGCGGAAACCTAGAAATTTGAGGGATTTGGAGAACTACTGCATTGAAGAATGTTCAAAAATCAGTGTTGATGCTTGTAAAAACCTTGTTGATAAATATCCAAAACGGTTACAGGCAGTTATTAAGAATAAAGGGCATGCTATTGACTATTAGTAAGAGAGGTATGAATAATTTTGAACTAGTGCCATTATTGTTTTTCTTTGTATAATGTTTCAAACTTGCATAATTTATTTATTTGTTGAGTTTAAATTAAATGCCTATGCTTGATTTATTGTCTGAAATCCCTTTAATATTGTCTACCTTCTGGTTTGAGCAATATTCTTATAGAAATCTCAAAGATCCGAGGGGTATGAATAATATCGGGCACAAGTGTATATATATATATATATATATATATATATATATATATATAATGCATGTGTATATTTTACTTTATTAAAATCGACAAGATAAACAGTCCATTCTGAAATCTAAGTTAAAATCATAAAATGTACGACTTACTTAATTTATTACAATGTATTTATTAGCTTTGCGCAAACACAGTTTAAAATAATAATTTTTGCCTCATCTCACATCATTAAGTGCAAAAACATGCGTAAATTTTTAAGCTATATATTAAATCAACATCGAATATATATATATATATATATGAATATATATACATATATATATATATATATATATATATGCATATTAATTAAAAGACAAAGAGTAATATTATGTAGAAATGTTAATATATCATCAACTCAATAAGGGTTACCAAAAGAGGATTCTACCTTATTCTCTTTTTCTTTAAACTTTTTTGATAATGCAATATATTCTTTTGAAACTTTACTCTACATATCCATAACATTTACTTTAGTTTTTCTTTTAGCTTTTTTGATGCTCTTGTATAATTTGACCCGGATTCCCGTCAAGCATGGATCGGTCATTGCTGACAAGCATCTGTTTAAGCAGAGTATTGCTACAGAAGAAGACTAATTAAAAAACAAACATACCGAAAAAATACAATTGCAAACAATTAAAAAAAACCAATAAAAACAAACATTTAAAGGACTGAAAATATGTTTATGTTATTTTTTTTAATTATTTTTTAATATTTATCAACAAAAAGTTTTTCCTTGTTAGGTGGAAGAACAATTACTTTTTCAATACTTTTTCTTCAGTTCATCTTTTTCTTTGGTTGAAATAAGTGTTCACAGACATGATATATATATATATATATATATATATATATATATATATATATATATTTAAAAAATACGTAAAAATATGATTACAAAAAGCGTACATTTTTAGATGAAACTACATGTAAACAGCATTTTTTAATCAAGAAAACTTAATATCTTTATTTTATTTTTATGGATGTTCATTAGCAGCGGGATACTTTCTCGGGATAAGGATATTAACTTAGGACTTTTTTACTTAGGTCAACTGTTGAACAGTCATCGACGTGAAAGAGAGAGAAAGAGATATATAGCGGTAAAAGAAAATGGGATGAACGTCACCAAGAATCGGGTAACTTTCGGAAATCTGTTTTATGATGGAGACATTAGGATCGTTTCCGAATTCTTGTCCCTCCACATGAATTCAAGTTAATTTGTACCCCAAAACTCTGTGTGGGTCCCGCATTATTGCCTGCTACACTGTCCTGCTTCCTTCCACCATTCTCTCGACGGGGTTCGTTGTTTTCATACTTCTGACTCATCGTGAGCCTGTTGGTGGAATCCTTCTCATCCTACTTTTTACAAGCCAGTCGGATATACGACTATAATCTTCGGGATAATATATTTATTTATTATTGGAAGAAGGGAAAACATAATAAAAAGTAAATTTATCGTTACAACATTTGAACAAGGCTCTGCTTAAAACGATTGTCGGTCTCACCTTATCCATGCTTGACGGGAATTCGCGAAAAACCGGATCAAATTATGCTAGAGTACCGTTTTTTCCCCAGATAGGTTTGCATTGTTATTGAAAATGTATTTATCAGCGTTATATTATATAAGTGTGTGTGTTTGTGTGTATATATATATGTATATATATATATATATATATATATATATATATATATCTATATATCGATTGATAGATTCGAATGAAACATATGACGCTATAAGTTCATGGAAAGAAAGATAAGTAATGTTAAATATAAATTGTGCATGCGATTACGCATCAGAAATGGTATTAAACATTTATGATGAAAATAACAAGTAAGGTGTTCGACAAAATCAGCAGAACGAACATTGAATGCAAAATAAAAGCAACGATAAAATTGGAAAGTTACGTTTGAATAAACGAAATGCTCAAAATATCTCAAAATAAAAGATAAATTGAATTAGAAAAATCGGAAAACGCTGACATGAAAAAAAAACGCAAAAGTTAGTGAAACGGAATAAAAGTTCCACGAATAAAATTCAATAAAAATTGCTGACCAGAAATTTTTTGCTGACGCTTTCGCAAATAATGTTATTGACTAAAGACTTCATAATATTATCTCCCATCTTCTGCATATTCCGTTGCATGAATTATCACAACTGCACAGGTTTCCAAACATGTTGATAAAATCGAACAAAAATAAAACCTGGCTGACGTTTCTATAATGATATTTTAGACGTAGCACTTTTATAAAGAAAGACGGAGAAGAAACGGGTCTCTTGTCTTCACTGCATTTTCATAAAATTATTCTTACAGCTGTGTTCATTTCGAAGAGGACGTATTAGATGTCTTGTACGAGTGTCTTTCTGCACGCAAATCTATACATGATATTTGTATTTGACCTCGGTGTTCTAATTGTCCATGATGGAGAAAATTCAATATAAACACCATAAAACTGTAAAAAATGCGAATATTTATCGGAAACCCTTTATTCTTTGCGTATAACCATTTTGAGAAATGAGCTAGAAAACACATTCATCATTTTTACTCTTCGTTTTAATTGAGCTGGTAGTTATAGTGAAAAACAAATTATACAAATGACAAATATTATGAATTATCTTCCCATGCTGTAAGTCATTGTGTCAACGGAATATAATTTATATCAAGTAAGCGTTAGGATGCTGCATAGAGGACTTTTACAACATATTTATCCCACCTACTAAATTGACTAAATCTGGCATTTTGATATATATTTACATCCATACGTCCTCAGCATATAGCATATATACTGTAAAGAAAAAGTGTAAGGAAAAATTGAAGATGGCGCCCGACTCTCTCTTTAACACGGTAAGATATCCTCAACACGACACAAGAAGCAACAGCCACACGATTCCCCAGCCAACTCAATCGTCACTCCCCACGTCTTTCCCCTCACCCGCTTTTATCGTCGTTCTAGGCCGGCTAAATTTGCATATTCCGAGAATTCGTGTGACTTTGCGAGACATCATACTTTACAAAAGACGGCGGTCGCCATCTTGGTCTTTCTTTTCTATTTTTGGTCGGTAACGCTGAGCTGGGCTCGAGGTAAGTCTTTTTCCCCTCATCCGTCTCTCCCACGTACCCACACAACACGCAAACACGCGGGCGCTTATCTTCTGGATGCACGTTACACTCCCCCCTGATCTGATGATCACATAGAGAGCACTGGGGGGGCCTTTTAGTGCGTGTGCTTCTGCGAAGAGGTACATTCACTGTTTCAGATTCGGGCTCTGGATCTGGTTCCGCCTCATCAGATGAAGTATCGCTATCAGTCACTGGAAGGGGCTCACTGAATCCGTGCATCGGCAGCTCATCGCTAGACGCTTCACTGCTTTCTTCTGTAGTTGTATGACGCACCTCGGTAGCTGGGCGAAGATCTCGCACATGTCGTGGGGTTCCATCGACCTAAACAGACTGCTGGCTAATCACTCCAGATATGTGTCCTCGCTTAAACTTGTCGGTGCACCGATTTCCTGGAGGCCGCACCCACACTGGATCTCCCACTTCATATCTGTTATATGTTCCCTTGTCGGTTGGCTGCGTAGTGTTGATTCCCTTCACTCCGACTCGGTACGTGTAAATAGCATTCGCAGGTGCGGTTGAAGGGGACGTCCCGTACTTTGGCGTAATGTTGTACCAATATGTTGCTTCCGCAATAGTACATCGCTTCCTGGCAGCAATTCTCTTGATGCTGCGAAGCTTCTTTCAGCAATGCCATTTCCTGACGGCACATGCGCACATCGCAACCGTAGTCGGACGCCCCACTCATCTAACAACTGCCGGACTTGCTGGCTACAAAACGCTGCATCATTGTCAGTCAGGAGCTCTTCCGGCGCACCTCGCTCAAAAAAAATGGATGATAGGTGGCGAACAACATTTGCTGAATCCTGTCTGGTCATCTGCCGCCACACCGCAAATCTCGTAGGCCCGCAATCAATGAGAGTTAGAAAGGGCTTGCCACTGTAATGGGTAATATCCATGGCCAGCCGCTGCCACACACTCTCAACTTCCAAGCGACCCTTCTGCCATCGCTCTGGTGCAGGATCAATAGACTGGCAAGCCTCACAATTTCTGACGATCTGTCTGACATCCATCTTGGTCACTGCTGGGTATGCACGCCTCACAAAATAAAGGGTCCTCTTGATACTCGGATGTCCGCTCTGTGCATGAATTTTTTGTATTTGACATGGGTCGATTGCAACTGCACAAGATCGAGCAGTAATCTCCATTCCCATCTTCGCGGCTTCATACCATTTGTGAGGTACACGGGTCAGTTGGTCAGCACGATTACAATGTGATGGCACCAGAGTGACGCTCAGTGATAGCCCATACTCAGATACCAGGTTTTTTAGCGTGTCTAGCCTTCTCCGTATCAACATTTCGCTTGCTGCCTTGGTACGGATTCGTGTCCGTCCTGAAAGTGTGTCAGACACCCAGTGGTAGACACAGAGAGAATCTGTGTACAAGGTCAACTTCTTAGACTGCCACTGCAGGGCCAGATTTACCCCCTTTACAACAGCGTCCAGCTCTGCCAGGTTGATATGCTGAGAATTTGTTACGGGCCGCAGCCAACACGCATCCTCGAACACGTTTCCTCCTTGCTCCAACGATACTCCCAACGCCAAAGAACTGGCATCAACCCACACACCTACGTTGTCTCCGTTAACACACCACCGCCCACAGGCAGGGTCCTTCTTGTTCACTCTCTCCAGTGTCTCTTTAATCATCAGAGTTAGTAGGACATCATCGGATATGTCATCCCAACCCGTGGTTGTTAAATTTGCTCTGCGTTTAATCACACCTACAGCTGCGCGGAGCCAGCCACAGACCGGTAAGTGACCAACAAGTTTTCCACACCAAGAAAAAACGGTCCGCCTTGTAACGAGGTTGGGGATGCTTGGAATTTCACTGCCACGCCTCCATTGTAGGGTGCCATCTTCTTCATAAACATCCAATCCCAATACACGTGCTCCTTCCCTTAAACGTTCGGGATTCTTGCATTCCAGACCAAACTGAGCCAACTTTTCTTTGACACACGACGCAGACTGTACATCTTCATTGACGTATACGTCATCAATGTAAGCTGACGTTGAGTCCCTCATGGGCTTTTCTTGGGACAATACTGTGTTGACAATAGTCTTCATGATCTGTGGTGCCACATTTAGGCCAAATCCAAGGCGTGTAAGGCAGTACCTCTGCCCCTGGAACCAAACTGTCTGGAACGGCCACAACGTCTCATCAACTCGCACCTGTAAATAGGCTTTTCGCAAATCCAATATTGAGACATTAGTGCCTTTCTGACGCCATTCCCTCAACTTACTGGCGCATACGTCAGCATCGGCAGTGTAGGCTTCAATATGCTTGTTAAGCTCCCTATAGTCCAGCACGGGCCGTACTTTCGACTTGTTATGCTGGACTACTGCCATCAAGGGTATTAGACCCTTCAGAGGCGCAAGCTTGTCCTCAGGGTAGGGGATTAACCAGCCATCTTGGATCCACGCCTTTAGTTCCCTTTCGTATTCTGCTCGGGCCTCACTGGGTATAGGGTACTCTGCAACCCCATTCTTGAGTTTAGTCGGTGCCATTCCCTCGGTCCACTTCCAAGATGCAATCCAGGCCCTCTTGCGCGAGTCGTAGTCCACTGTAAAATCCGGCCGATCGATATGGAGCGCTGCACACACTGGGGCCTCTAAGAATCGCACCTTTCCATCCCGATGAATTGCGACTCCCCCCAGCGCCTTGATGGCATCGTATCCGAGCAACAGGTCAAACTCCAGGAGATTTCCTTGGGTCACGAGCACATTGATCTTAGTGGCTGCACCGGTGTCCGTGTAGATCTTGACAGTTCCAGCTCCACAACATGTCTGGGTCTCGCCTCCTATCGTGGTGACTTTGATCTTCCTCTTAGTCCAACTTGGACACAGCCTGGTGCTCACTATAGTATGCGAACAGCCTGAGTCGAGAAGTGCTGAGCAGGGTATCCTGTTTACGTAGACGGTCATTGCTGGTTGCGCCTTGTTCAAATTTTGCTCGGGGAGCAGGGCGGCGCTGACGTCCTCTCCCCTGATACGTTTACCGCACAGTTTTGGGCTAGATGCCCCAAACCGCCACACTTAAAACAGCGCACACGCCCCCTGTTCGTGCAATTCCTTGCAAAATGTCCGCGTCGGCCGCAGCGAAAACATTTCCCATTGCTTGCAGGGTTCTGATTCGGAATCTCCCGAGCGCCAATCTGGTCTGTCTGTGTCGCCATCACAACTGGTTCCCCCAGGTCCTCCTCATCTTTGATGATGGCTCGAGCACGTTCCATCAAGTGTTCCATGGTCGTTGTTGAAACGCTGGTTGAGGCTCTCAGTAGCTGCTTCACCCGAGTGGGAAGGCCCGCCACAAACGCGTACGCGAGCATCCGCTCCGACACCCCTCCACCGAACAGAACTGCGAGTTTCTTTAACTCAGCGAAGAAAACGTCCACGCTTTCCTCCGGTAGAAGTTTTCGGGAAGCAAATATTTCATAGGCCGTACAAGGATCCATGGCAAATGCCTTGTACAGCGCAGCTTTAATTGCGGTGACATCTCCCTTTTCGGCAGCACTGAGTTGCTGATATACACTCAAGGCACCCCAAGCCAATCCCACGTACCCACACAACACGCAAACACGCGGGCGCTTATCTCCTGGATGCACGTTACATATACATCATTAAATTAATAGAGGAAAGTCTTCAATTTGCAAAGTAATATTTAGTTAAAGAAGAATACATTGGATGTAAAAGCATGTACGTTCGTGATGTGGGGAAAACACACATCTACACATGCACACATTAACATGTAAAATCACACACACGTATATAAATGTTCATATATATATATATATATATACATATATATATATATATATATATATATGTACATATGTCTATACAGTTACGAAAAAAGATTGCAATTAATCTGCACAGAATTTACCATTTTATGACCGTAGTGAATCGTTAGGATGAAATTCAGAGAATTCGTGTTCCGTGTTGTTTTTATTTTCACACCTGGTGCGTATTTATCAACTTAATCATTTCCATTCTTATGTTATTGTTATGACTGTCAGCTGGTTTATGTTTTTATAAAGCCGTAACTCAATCTTACAAAAGTAAGGCTAATTTTTTAATTATTCTATTGAAATGTTCTGTACATTATTCCTGAATCTGTCGAATTTACATCTGAGCTTATCTTTACACATGCGCCCGTAAAATAAATGACACCCCCCACACACACATATATATATATATATATATATATATATATATATATATATATATATATATATATATATATATACTAGCTGTGCCCTGCCACGCATTGCTGTGGCTAAATTTGTTGTAATGGAAAATTCTAAAAAAAGAGAAAATGCATGTTTCTTATAATATTAGTACAACAATCCACTCCAAAAAGTTAAAAAAAGACGAAAATGAACAAAAATGGTACTCTTGTAGAATTGGATCCGTATCTTCGGGAGTTACTGTCAATCATGGCATTTGCTTGACCAACATTCAGTGGATTAAGCCGAACGTTGCTAAAATGTTGAAAGGCTAAATAGTTTTTATTTTTGTTTTGCTATTGTATTAAAAAATGTGAGATTTTAATTCATTGATTGAGGGGGTATTACTATACACAGATTCGAAAAAGTTGTCCAAAAACAAATAAATGAAAGCAAAGGTAAGGTAAATTATGTTTCTACTTAACTGGATAATTTTTTAGTGATTTTATTTTACGTAAATGTTTAATTGGCTCGAGAAAATTTACCTCTTTTTTTTAAATAAATTTTTAGTTGAAAGCACAGAATACTGACAAAACACCATCCACTCATTTCGGTAAGAATGGATTAAAAAAATAACGATTTTCTTGGTAGAAACTTTTCTGTATTTCACCTAACAATTTCTGGTGCTAATGCACTTAGTGATCAGCGCTATTTTTTAAATCATATTTCCAAGTTTAATTACAATTTTATGGTACACTTTTTTTCAATTGTAAGGTTTAAGTACAGTATAGACACAACCATCCTCCCCTCCCCATGTTAAGAATGGCTTTTTAAATAATAACATTATTTCAGCACGGATCACTTTCTGCATGAGTATCTAATAATTTTATTTTATTTTTATTTTTTTCAGCCATTCTTACCATAGAGAGGGGATGGTGTTTTGTAACTATTCTGTGCTTTTAACTAACAATTTATTATTAAAAAAAGATATCGTGAAATAAAAAGATATTGTGAAAGTTGAATTTTACTTGAAAAAAAACAAACCAACAACGTTAACGGCGCGTTCAACATTGTAGCCGGAGCTTATTTGGCAATAAGATCACGTTACTCAATTAATGGGTTCTAATGCACTTACTGATCTGCGCTATTTTTTTAAAATCGTATTTCCAAGTTCAATCCTGAACGAAGGCAGTGAAAGTAACATTCAAAACAGAGTATCAGCAACTATGTCCCAGAGCCTAGCTGGAGTCCGAACACGGTACCCCCGTAATAATAATAAATAAATGGTTGGGTTAGAGACTCCTTACATACGGTTCCCCAATCGATACAAAATACCCGATGAAGGCCGGAGGGCAAAACAGCCGAAACGTTGTAACTATATCGACCAAGATGAGGAAGTCAGTCGAACAATCTCAATCAATGAAAACACCTCATCTCAAAAATACATAAAATACATATTTGTTTATGCATTGTATTCTTTGGCGGCCATCTTTATTATGCGCGTAGATTTGTTTATGACGCGCGTAAAAAAGATGGACACCAGAGATTACAATGCATTATACAAGTTTTTATCTTTCCATAAGCACTTATTTCTGCAAAATGTCAATTCGATTTCCGTATTCCGCATAGTCGAAAACCTATATAAGTCGTCAATTAAAAGAAAATTGTGGAGGTGAACCTTATCTAAAAATTGATCATTTTTTATATTCAATTGTAAGGTTAGAGTACAGAATAGGTACAAAACACCCTCCCCTACCCATGTTAAGAATTACTTTTTGAATAACGTAATTTTATTAAAAAACGTTTTCTTAAAAAAAAATACCGTAAAAAAAGCAAAAAAGGGAAATATCCAGATACGCTACAACAGAACACTGACCACTTTAATTTTTTTTTTTTTTTTACAGGTAAGTGAGGCCGCTGACAACGAATCTGATAGTCAAACTTGGGCCAAATTCACTGTTTGCATGGTATTAACCCCTGAACCCACGAACTACTTTCCGCCATTTTTCAGCTTCGGTTTACGCTACGCACGTGCGCGGCAGCATAAACGACGGCTTACCTCACCTAGCAAACTGCCTTCTCACATGGCGTACCAATCTTCCGTTGAAAATTTAAAATTAGATGAAAAAGAACTAAAGCAAGAAAAGAAAAGCACAGCAAGTTTTAGGGGGGGGGGGTAAGTTAATTCTTTTTCACCCCAGAACATAGAATTTTCTAATTTTCAAAAATACATAATAGCACTTTTTGGGTGGAAAATTTAAAATTAGCTGAAAAGGAAACAAAAAAACAGAAAAGGAAAACACTCCCAGTTAGGGAGGGGGGTAATTTAATTGTTTTTTTTTTCCTGGAACATAGAATTGTCAAATTTTCAAAAAGTAACGCACCGACATTTACCGATTAGAACACCATTTAACATTTTTCGAAGATTGTACTGTTTACATTGCACCCCCCCCGCTCGCGCCCCCAATGCAAACAGTAAAATCTTCGAAAAATGTTAAATGGTGTTCAAATCGGTAAATGTCGGTGCGTTACTTACGGAGACACGGTTAACTTAACTGCAGAAGCACCTATTAAACCACATAAGTTCTATAATTGAATCCCTCTTCCGCAAAAAAAAAAGAACGAAAAACATAAAAATGTTTGGTGCTCATGTTTTTGTAAACCGCATTAAAAATTATGTGAGACAAAAAAAAAAATGTCTCCCAATTTGTTGTACTGTTCTTTAATTGTAAGTCATTAAAAAAATGTCAGTCCGTAAATTTTTCCACCCAAAAAGTGCTATAATGTAGTGTTTGAAAATTCTCTGTTCCAGGAAATAACAAAACAAAAAACAAATCACCCCCTCATCCCCAGCTTGGAGTGCTTCCCTTTTCTTGTTTTATTTCTTTTTCAGCTAATTTGACATTTTCCGCGGAAGATTCGTACGCCAAGTGAGAAGGCAGTTTGATTGTTGAAGCCATCTCTTAGGCTATAGCGTACGCACGCGCGTAGCGTAGTTTGCTTGGTGAAGCCGTCGTTTACGCTAAAGCGCGCACGCGCGTAGCGTAAACGCAAGCTGCAAAATGGTGGAAAGTAGTTCGTGGGTTCAGGGGTTAATACCATGCAAACGGTAAATTTGCCCCGAGTTTTACTATCAGATTTGTTGTCAGCGACATCAAATACCTATTAAAAAAACAAATTAACATGGGGAGGGGAGGGGAGGGTGTTTTGTACCTATTCTGTACTTTAACCTTACAATTAAATAAAAAACATCATAAAGCTTTAATTAAACGTGGAAATACGATTTAAAAATAGCGCGCATCACTCTCTGCATTTGCACCAAATATGTTTTAAGCAGTAAGCCCGTTACCAATCCGTAAATTTTCTTCGAACCACCTATACTTTCACCTAACAATTTAGTTTTAATAATAAAATGTTCATATTTTCTTATATCGAAACAACTGTTTAAAAAACAAAACTAAAACATACAAAACAACTTCGACTTCAACTTTTATGTTCCAACTGAAAGGCAGCGAGCAACTTCTTTTTGGCTTGATTATAATAAAGAAAAAAAATTAAATTACAAAATTTAAAAGATAAAACACGAATTTAAAATTTAAAAATAGGGAATGTTTATTTCTTTTTACTTATCGACTAAACAGAAAATGAAATCTAATTGGTCTCGTCAAATCGTGGTGTATGACATGAATTAAAATGGGAGTTCAGTTCTACCAACAAAAACAGCTCCGCAGTATGGGCTTACGAAAAATATTTTTAATTTATATAATATTTTTATAATTGGCGATATCTATTTATTTTAATAACATAGAAAAATCTCTCGACTTTAATGATGGATTGTCTGAAAATTTCAAATAAATTGGTAATGTAGAAATATGGTTTTATCGATTTGAACGAACCAAGATATACATATATATTATAGGCACCGCCAAAATTGGGGGGGCAGGTCAGTACTTTTTGACGGACCGTCTTTTTAAAAATCTACCAAAAATCAGGTAATTATCCGATCAATACGAAATTTTCAGCGATTATTAGGAGAAGAATGAACTTTATAACAGTGTACTTATTTTTCATAAACGATATTTATATATATATTTTTTTTTGCTTACAAAACCCCCCCTTGTTTTGAAGTGGGAACAAATATGCTTAAAATAATCATCTGAAACTGAACAAAACATATTGTGTTGTTGTAAGGGACAGAATTATAGATTAAAAAAAAAAAAAAAAAAAAATTGTTTGCATACCTTATTTTGACGTCTGAATATCAGAACTTCGATTGTGTTTAATTATCCCGCTTTTGAGTTTTGAAGTGTGAAATTCGGTGAATATGTTAAGTAAAATAATTAATTTAAGTTAAGCAAAACAAAAAAAAAATTTTTTTAATATTTATACGAAAAAAGCCATTTTAAAATTTTTGATAAATAAATTAACAATTTTTTTTTAGCGAGCCGAATAATGCATGACCATTATTAAACAGGGCATGCTTTGAATAATTGATATAAAAAAAAAAAATTCGATAAATGTTGTGCCCTTTGTGTTAAAAATAGCATCATTTTTTTCGATCCCGTTTGAAAACGTTTGCCGCCTTTCGACTACGGTGGACCAAACGCGCTGAAATAATTTTTTTTTATTCTGCTTTAAATTGCCCCCCCCCATTTTGGGGAGTCTGGCCCCCACACACATATACATTAAAAACCAAACTCATACAAATGGTCACCCATCTGGTACTGGCCAGCCTCAGCTTTATAATACATTGAAATTTTCGTCACTGAAAAATAAGTTTTTTGGGCCTGTTTGGTCTTCCATAGTTTTCTTCTTATAATCCGCAAACGTAAACAGAGTCGATCTCGACTCTACATGAACGCGAAATATCCGGTTACCTATATGAATAAGTGGAATTATTTGAAATTCAGGTACTTATATTATAATATTTTTGCATATTCTCTTAGAAAATCATCCTAAATCTTAGTTAGACAATAAATAAATAAATTAATTATTTCAAAAACCTTTTTTTTTAAATATTTAAGTACGTTTTTTGTGCAAGACAAAAAATGTCAATTGTTAACTTTTTGGGAAAATTTAACATTTAAAATTTAATTAAAAATAGTAGAAAAAGTTTTACATTATTTTGTTTTCTATATGATAAAATTCAGGGTGTTATCTTTCTGGAAAAAAAAAAGTTACTCAGAAATAATGGATTTTAATAAATGTAATTTAGTTTTAAAAAACAACAACAACTTCATTTTGCGGCCATTTTTGGCGGTGCCTAATATATATATATATATATATATATATATATATATATATATATATATATATATATACACATATATATATACATATATATATATATATGTATATTTATATGTATATATATTTATTTATATATATATTTATGAATGTTTATATGTATATATATTTATATATATATATTTTATAAATTTACATATATACATATATATATATATATATATTTGAAGCTGAACGTCTGTGTGCGTGTGTAAGTTTGTGTGTGTGTGTGTGTCTGGTCACGAATAGGCTCCAATATGGTGGACTATTAAAAAAAAACTGATTACATATAATGATAGAAGATGTATCGAGGATCAGCGATGGGTATGTTTGATCTGGCAGAACGGTGGTTCATTAAAATTGTGGGGTCTGTGTTCGCGCCTGCCCCTCCCCCCAAAGTATGGAAATAAAAATGAAAAAAAAATGTTTACAAAGGTTTTTGATATAGATGTACATACGAATACTTTGATAAGTATGTTTCAACTAAAATAGGGATGGTATAATAAAATTGTGGGGTCTGCGTTCGCGCCTGTACTCCATGTAAATATGGCACACAATTTAACAAACACCTTTCATATCTATTTGCGTAAGTATACCTTCATAATTATGTTTCAGTTTGAAGAAATATGGTATAATAAAATTATCGGGTGTTCGTTCGCACCTGACCTCCATAGAATGTAAATATATCACAAAGTTGTACAAGGATTTTAAAAAAGGTGATACTCAAGAATAATACTCTAACTTTAATCTTAATTCACGTTAGTTTTTATTTATTTTTTTGAGTTGAATCCTATTGTGTCAAATAAATTCACCTGTTATATTTTCGGTCTTATTAAAATGAAAGCAAAAAAAAAAAGTCGGAACTTTAGACAATTCTCGACACATATTTTGCATAACTCTGTTTTTTCCTTCTCCACTTGCACGTGGGACTCTTTCGAAAATAGATAAATACATAAATAATAAAAAGTAAGAACGTTACTTGTTATCATGCCAAAAGAAGGAAAACCCCTGCTCACGAGAGTACGTGTCTTTTTTAAAACATTTACATAACATTTTATTTTTATTAATATGTCTGTTTAAGCTGTTTTGTCAATTTACTAGAAGTAATTCAGTTAATTACAACCCTTTCTGCGTGTTCTTTACATTACAATAGTACAATCCTGAATCCCACGGCGTAATACTACACCGTTCAATACTGTAAAACTGACACGAAGCTATTCTGCTTGAAATGTGCGTCATTTACGTCTTTTTATATGTATATCGATTCTTTGCTTTAAAAAACGCAAGTAATTACGTGTTTAATTTTTTTATATCCCATTTTGCTGTTTTGGATTATTTTACTAACGTAAGTAAAGCTTCATTATTTTTCAAAACTGTTTTGTTTCTTGGTATTTCGATAATTCGTTGATATTATTTAGTAAGAGTGTTTAGTAGAAAAGCAAACAAACGACTACCCGAAAAAAATAATATACAAGAAATAAATGTTACCATGTCCAATAAAAGTTCAGTTCATATTTTGTTTTAAATAGTTTTGAATGCTCTTTACTTGAGATAATGTCAGCGAACCGAAATTAAAACGAAATTTGAGGCGTAACTACTTACATGAATTTTTATATAAACTACAAATGCCATAATCATTCCTCAAGCACAAAAAAAACGGAAAAAATTAAAATATGTTTATAAATATTCCTTACGTTGACTGAACTCTCTAAAATTGTTACCACAAATGTTTAGCTGCCCCTCATTCAAATTGAAAACGGGACTTTCAATTTCAAAGTCACTGCCATTTTGTTTTTCTTGGAAGCTGTTCGTAAATAATAACAAAAAAATTACAAACTGCTTAAAAATACAAACCAATGAACTGTTCTACAATAAAAGTAACTTTTATTGACTATGGTAATATTTATTTCTTGTATATTTATATTATTATATATATAACATTTTCTCTTTGTAAGGAAACATAATTTTGTTGGTCACTCTTGGCTACGAATGGAAACAAAGTTGATATAAAAAAATAAATTTCGCGAAAATGATCTTTACTTTCATTATATTTTGCTTAGCGTAAACATTTTGAGTATCAAAACCTATCTCTTTACAACCCACTCCATTTCATAACCTATCATACTTTCATCAATCTCAGTCCATTTTCTGTAGGTTGTTTTTGAATCAAGTCAACGACAGGTACTTCTGCTAGTATATATATATATATATAGCTGTATATATATATATATATATATAGCTGTATATATATATGTATATATACATACATATATATATATATATATATATATATATATATATATATATATATATGACTACTTAAACTCAATGCTCCCCGAAACAGGGAATAAACGTGTAGTATCATCAATCTCTTATAGGTTTATATATATATACGGGGGTTGTGTGCGTGTGTGTGCATAGATAGGTAGATAGATAGAAAGGTAGACAGACAAATGTATAGATATGCGTATATAATTTTTATGTAATGTTATAACGACATTATGTTTATTCCCTCCACACTACATTTTGCTAATTCACATCACCAGTTTAACAAGGTTTACGGACTTATAGTGTTTAGCATTTAAAAAATTATTTAATTACCTTATCTACAAGTGCAGTATACGTTTATGTATTTATTGACCGGTATTAATTTAAAACATTACAATTGGCGAGTTCTTCAATGTTTTACTTTCGAGTTATTGGTTATTACTGTTGTTTTTATACAGTGTTTTTCATAAATACTCTACAAAAAACGTTTTCACATTTTTATTTGATTCAATTTAATTTTATATTTACTATTGTTCATTTTATAGAATTATCTACTTCACACGGAACTCCGAAAGGTTCAATTTCTGGTCTTAAGAACGCAGACATAGATTCTCGTCTCATGACCTTATACTGCCATATATTACCTCATTTTTTCAAGAATAAATAGTACATAATTGTTCCTCCTGTTGCCACCGACTGGATATTTTCTTTCTCCTGGAAGATTTACATTGAACCAATTACAGTGTATATTAATGTATACACTGTAATTGGTTCAATGTAAATCTTCCAGGACATTTTCATTTACAAGGAACTAAATGTGAACTGTTGATCATGATATTGAGGAAAGTTGCAGTATATTTAATTTGAAGACAATGACAAAGTTTTTTGATAGATAATTTGTACGCATAATAAAAAAGTTAACAGAAAAACTATGATATTTACAATTCTGAAACAAGTATATAATTTGTTCCGTTCTCCTTACTTCTATCTAATTATTGACACCTGTTACTAAATTTAATATTATATGCACTTCGAAAATACTCCAAGCTAACTAAAAGCTCTTCTGTCTCTCTCCCTCTCTCACAGACACACACACGCACACACGTACGACCCCCCCACACAGATATATATATATATATATATATATATATATATATATATATATATATATATATATGTGTGTGTGTGTGTGTGTGTGTGTGTGTGTGTGTGTGTGTAATCATTATCGAATACGAGAGCATTCTTACAATTAGTTTCTGATCGGAGAATGCATGTACACACATTCGTCTCACATAGACAAACGCGCATATGTACCCCATATATATATATATATATATATATATATATATATATATATATATATATATATATATATATTCTCATCATTGGATGGAGACATACTGCGCCTAGCATTGCTTTATGATCAAATACATTGCACTGGTTGTAGTACTTACCAACAATACAAACGCTACGTGTTTGTGCCTTGTATAGGCATGCGCGACAACAAAAATTGGGTTTTTATAAGCGGAAGTCTCGAGGTTGTCAGGAATCTACAGGCGCATGCGCAAGAGGAGGGATTGAGATAGTGGTATAAAAGGCAGGTCGAGTGAGAATGCTGTTGTTGTTTTTGTTGTTGTCATTGGACGTTACAGTGACGCGTGCGTTAGCAGGTGATTAAGAGGCTGTTTTGTTGTGTGTCAAGTCGCGCACCTCGGTGAAGATCATATAAGTCGTGCACTTCGGTGAAGTTAATACTGATGTTAATCCGACGAAGGTAATGCTGGTTTGGCTCAACCTTTTTCCAATCTAGTGATTTAATAAAAACGATTTTCTAACGCAGCTATGTTGTGTATAACATAGTATAGTAAAGCAGATGTAGCAGTAAAATGTTGACTACTTTTCTGGTAGATAAATAGATACACTTTCGCTTCTAACGAACAGAAAACAAATCTGGGTCTGCAGTTGATTTAATATATAGTTAACTTGGTTTGTAATGAAAACAAAACAATAGTAATCTTTCAATCAAAATTATTTCTTTCTTAAACTGTTAATATAGTCGAAATAAATATTTTACTTTAAAAAATATCGGGAAGATAGGTATATTTTATATTAGAAGAAAGGAATTTGGTTGGTAAAAAGCTTTACAAATAATTGAATGGAGATGATTGAATGGAGATAATAGAAATCAGATTGTTTTTATTGTAATGGAATTTTGTAGTGAATGAGATTCAGCGGTTGACAGACAGGCAGAGGCTCTCAGTTAGTGTATCAGGAGGGGCAAGCGACTTAATTGATTATTATTGCAAATCATCTTGAACTACCAATTAGCCAGTTTTACAAGCGTCTCTTGAAAGGCCGGTTTGGAAACTTGGAACCGCTGGCAGCATTCAGTTATCGACCAGTGTCCAACGTCTCGCCAGTGCGTGGTACTCGAGTTATCTTCCTGAAAGGCAGACGGATATCATCGTCGACAATGAATTTGGGAAATATGGACATACAGAGGAATCTAGAAGTAATCAAAAGAGTAATCGGTGTAGAAGGAGAGAATGTATTCTGATACAAACTTCTGAGAATATAAAAGTTATCGTTAAACAATTTTTAACGAAATTAGAAAAGCATAATTAAAAGATAAAGAGAAAATGTGTAGGAAGATTACAACACCAAGAAAGCAACTCAAATGTGAACTCTGTGTCTCTTTGTCCATATGTCTGTCTCTGTTTTTTTTCTTTCTCTCTTTTTGGCTTCGCATCACATAACCAATTTTTCTAAACTAAATTACACGCATATGTGAAAGTATTACTATCCGAAATCTTTATCAATGTCAGAATGTTTTCAAACCTTTGTAATATTTGTTTTATTGGCATTATTTCAATTATTTTAACATCGGTAATGTTATTCACACAACGTTTGGCCACTGTAAACTCCAGTTTTTGTAAGACAATTCAATTAATAAGTCTTTATTAAAAAAAGAGTTGAAATATAATTTCATAGAATACATATGTTTAAAAATTAAGTATACTTAAAAAATAATATTAGGAACAATTATTTTGTCATTTTTTTTTTTACTTCATCGGTTAATATTTTTATTGTTATAGATGTTAGCAATGAAATTATATGAACCATTTTTTCGTTGATAAGTCACTCTGTATAGAAAGCGTTCATTCCAATTTTAAAATCTCCGTCATCTTTACTGTGTTAATCACATCTTCAATATGGGTTTTTATTTATTGCAGTTGTGTTCGATCTGAATAAACCCGAATAATGTATTTAAAAAAAATTATGTAATATAATTACAGAATCAGTTTCTATTTCAAATGATTTGCAGTACAGCAGGTTTTAGAAACCGGGCGTTCACGGGTATTTCATCTTAATATAAGAAAAATGGAAGTTAACCAGAAGTTAAAGGCACAAACAGAGAACCGGTGTAAAATTTTCGTAATGTTTTAGATGGCAATTAATAATATAAATTGTTGTATTAAACGAAATACATTTTTTAGATGGGCATAATTTGCGAAATGATACAGCGGATGGAAATAAAAAAATAAGTTTAGATTTTGCCAGGATAACGGGACGAGAGCAAGCTATTCCTGTTGATCATTAAACGATTCCGAATTTAGCATGAAGCTTCCCGATTTTGAAAAAAAAAATGCACTTTAAAAGGATAAGGAGTTATATCGGTCGAAACGTGGTAAGGTGTATTCCAAAGATGAAAACCATATTTTTAATAGTCCAAACGTGCATACAGTTTTTCTGTATGCGTATGTTTTCCGTTCAAACATCTTAAATAATCATCCTTCTTTATAGTTCCCTATTAAAGCATAGGAGGTGACTGTAACTATCGCGTAAGGAAACCGACTGAGAATCGGACTGTGCCAAGTTCCATTCTATTTTTTTACCCAGTGACTCTTTATGATTTTTGTACTCTTGATGTGATCGTTCCTGTACGTATGTGATATGTCCCGAGATAGGATTCTATGAATATATCGTGGAAAATCATAGCAAAAATAGATTCATCTTATTCATACGACATGAGTATATCTTATACATGAAAAATGAACGACAGAATGAAAACCAATAAATACTTATAAAAATGAAGACAGGAAAGAAGAAACTGTAAACATAGATATTCGTAAGATTAATTTTTTAAGTAACGCGAATAATGGTTATTTGCACGTGATCTAGATAGTTATATGCTTCTGTACTCATATTTGTAACGAGGACTCGATTGACAACAAAACGCTTGCAATTCAACAGCATGTAAGTGTGACGAAGTGACAGTATTTTCTCTCCTTCAAATTTTGAAATAAGTCTCAGCGATTGGTCTGAACATGTAAATCATGTTTTTCTCTAATACATCTAGAACTATGAAACATATGACAAAGAAACAAAAAATAATCTAATTAGTTCGTATTATTTGGAATCTTTAGATTGCTATTCTCAATTCGAATAATATTTTGACAAGGTTTCGATCGATTTAATCTGCAACATCTCAGTGCATCTTGTCGATTTCGCGTGGACCCTGGTTAAGTTGATAAATTATTTAATGAAACTGATTTGAAGTTCGATATTCTAGAAGTTTAATGTTCATTTCTCAGTGCGGTCGATAATAAAAATACAATTGCGAAATAATTTTGAGCTTCTACCCAATCATGGCTGATGAAACGAGAGTATGCTACCCCCATACATTGAAAAAAAATAATCTGTTCGAAATTCTGCGAAAATTTTAGTGCCTCGCAGATTTTCAAGTTTGACAATATTCGTCTGAGAAATAACACTCAATATAAGGAAAGTCGTCCGAAGATCCAATTCTGTTCTATAAAAGCGTATCAACACAAAATAATCAGATAAATTCCTGCAATTGCATTGCTAAACTCCATTGACAATGAACACATTCACATCGACCACAAAAACATTAACAAATGGCAGTTCAGATGATTTTGACGTGCAATAAGAGCCAACAATTACAACTTTGCATAACAATTGTTGGAATTAACTATCGTAAGAACACAAGCGAGAGAGTGCTCGAAAAATAAAAAAAAGATAAACCTTCTACGCGAACATTTCTGTACAGTAACAAATCACGCGGGCTGCAACTATCATTGCGTTAAGTTCTCGGTTATCATATAAGAAATAGAACGAGATAAATATTCAAAAAAAAAATTGGTAAACATATTTACTGATTCTACGAAGAATTCTTATTTCATTTTTGCAATTTAAAATATAAATAGCGATGAGCATATACTTTTTGTGAGGGAAATAAATCAATACATTTCAATTATTAATGCAAATTAAATATTTTATCATCGGGCGATTATATATAAAAAAAATATTTGGAGGCGGGTAATGAATATCCCAATGGCTGAATCAGCATTTAAGAAACTACCAAATATTTGATGTAATTTATAAATCTGAATTTGTTTTAGCAAAAACGTACAGCGACTTTTTAGTTTTCGTTCTATTGCTAAAATATTCAGCTAAATTCCGATTCAAGTATTAACTTAACACTTCCATATAGTGTCACACAGAAATAGTCTTACTGAACACACACATACACACACATTTTTAAATATATATATATATATATATATATATATATATATATATATATATATATATATATATATTGTTTACGAACACCGATTACAACCAGCCGGAAGTAAGAACTGCCGACTATCAACTAGATGTTGCAAGCTTTTTTCCCTGGCTAAGGAGGGTGCTATTCTTGTTGCATTGATGAACTGTGATACAGCGAAACAGTATTGTATGAGAATTAGTACACACACACACACATATATATATATACATACTATTGAGATTATATTTATAAATTTGACACATTTTTTATTCAATTTTTGTAGCTTTATAGGTCTTAATATGGCTACGTTTAATGAACTCCTAAATAATGCCCTAATCAACGCAAGTATATATATATATATATATATATATATATATATATATATATATATATATATATATATATATATATATATATATGGGGGTGGAATTATCTGTAAGTCTATATAAATAATTATAATGATATAAAAATGAAGATACATCAATAGATAAATTATTTAATGAAGCAACAAAGGCAGGGCATATAACTTGCAATAATGTGTATCACATTATTGCAAGTCAATATTTTTTTTAATTTCATAATTGCTACGAAACTCTGAGAAGTAGCATTTGGTACACTGAATGGGCATAACTAGGTTCCTTATTTCCATGGTTTTTATAGTATCTGAATGAATATCTTGAAAAGTGTGCTGTTTTTTCTTATTTCTCGTAATTTCAAGTGTGCGTCACTTTATTGCAGGTCTCCTTATGTGCCTTGAAGTGTCCATTGACAGCTAGTGAAAAAGAACCTGGTGTTGCAAGAAGGTTTATCTCCCGTAGATCTAGCCAAGGAGCTTGTAAGAGATCTAAGAACATTGTTTTCATTCGTTGAAAATCCAAACATCAAATCAAGGAAAGAAAAACACAAGGAAATCAGTTTCTTCTCGGGATGTTAAAAAATCACTGTCAACTTATCAAACAGCCGTACAGCAACAGTGCTTCTATATTTGACAAGGCTTGCATTTCATCCTTGTCCAGAAAGACACGTTGCAATGTCTTAAATTAAATAGCAAGACCTGTTTTAAACCAAGCTCACGAGGAAAAACGTATGGTCTGGGCTCAAAAATACATTAAACCCAGCTTGTAAAATGTTCTTTTCACTGATGAGACCAGATCAATACTTTACCGACCAGATAGATTCAAATTCTTTTAAGATTCCCTACCCTGCATCGATTCCCTCGTAAATAGCGTAGTGGAGATGTCATGATTTAGGCTGGAATAATCTATGATGAACTAATTGGATCATTCCGACTTCCAGAAGGCGTCAAATTGATAAGCCAGTTTTATATTTTATTTTTACATGAGCATTTGTCACAATGGCTTACATTATCGCCGACTGCAAATTGATTTTTATGCACGACAATGCGCCATCTCACTCAGCCAAGGCTGCGGCATCCGACCTTAAGTCATAAGCCATTAATGGAGAAAATTTGATGACATGACCTCCTTGTTCTACAGATATAAACCTAACGGAGCAGCTGTGGCAATAATAAAGATCAAATTTTATGAAGGAAGTGTTCAATTTTCGTCGATAAATGAACTTTGGAGGAAGATTTCGGAAGTTTCCTATAGCATCACATCATCTAAAATCCGTTGATTGATATTAACAGTTGACAAGAGATGATTTAAACTGATTATGCAGCATGGGAATATATTGATATATAAATATTTCTGTAACAATTGTGAATTCGTTATTGTTTTTGGTTAATATTTTTTGCTAGATATGTTCTTTTTTTCATATAAATAAAGATATGAAGGTAGACTGATATTGTTTTATTACCGAAAATATACATTTTTAGACAATTGCAATAAAATAGTTCACATTTTTAATTACCAGAAAATAAAACAAATAAGCACAAATTTTCAAAATATTTGTTTAATTTACACAAAAATCAGGGAAAGAATGCTTCTTATTTAGCTCTTTCACTGTACGTAATTTCACGTTTCTGCGTTTCATAGCAATTTCAAAATTTAAAGAAATAACGCAACAAAGCGATACATAGATTTTAAAATGTAATATATTTAAGAGTAGCGAAAAATATACAGCAAATATTTGCAAGTAGATAGTATTGAATATAACGTATATAAAATTAACTTATGAACTTAATACTATTAAAGAAATCTTGAATAGAAAGTTTCGCAAAAGGTGTCATTAAACCTATAAAGGTTAATTTTTATAAAATTATGATTTAAACAATTTAGATGTACAGTTCATTGAGTCTTACAGAACAAATACAATACGCTCTGTTTTATATTAAAATAGTTTGATATTGATTTAAAAAAGTGAAATAATAACATATATGAATATACATTAATATATATATTCATATATATGTACAAACATCATATATATATATATATATATATATATATGTATATACACCTTGAGTTGAGCATATTGAGAAGTGAAACACGAATTACCATTAGCATGAAAAGCGACGCTGTTTGTGTAAACAAATCGAGCGGAGGTATTTCAGACGATATCAAAACATCGTTAAACTCACTACTCGTTCAAGCAGCCACCAATAGCGTAATGGTTAGGAGCCTTGACTGCCGTACAAACGGTCGGGTTTCAATCCTGGCTTGAGGTAGTTGCCTGTCTAGCCGCACTGATGAGCTGTGAAACAGCGAAACAGTACTGTATGTGGATGACTATAGTGCTCCTCACCTTGAGTTGAGCATATTGAGAAGTGAAACACGAATTACCATTAGCATAAAAAGCGACGCTCTTTGTGTAAACAAATCGAGCGGAGGTATTTCAGACGATATCAAAACATCGTTAAACTCACTACTCGTTCAAGCAGCCGCCAATAGCCTAATGGTTAGGAGCCTTGACTGCCGTACAAACGGTCGGGTTTCAATCTTGGCTTGAGGTAGTTGCCTGTCTAGCGAAACAGTACTGTATGTGGATGACTATATGCATATATATATATGTCTATATATAAGATGATTGAACGTCGTGTCAGACGAATGCCACTTCCTGTGACACTGAAAGTCCGTGAGTCCGAAAATGATTTCCATCACCACAGGGCCATTTTTATAGACAAATGCCTGAGAGAGTATCTATGCACAGATGTTACAGAGTCTTTGCTCTGTACGACAGCTAAATCTCTCTCGGTTCAAAATGTTGAGATCCAGAAACAAGCAAGAGCAAGATAGCCGGCAACATGCTAAACTGCAGACCAGCTTAATGCGGGTACTGGACTCCCGATTTATGTTTTTTTAATCAGAGATTTGCTTCTCCTAGAAAGGTTGCTTTCACCACGGCTTACGGGAGCCCTCTCCACCCCAACACACACATATCAACACACACGGTGCTAGTTGGCCGTTGACCCCGAAAAAGGGTTCATTCTTGTGTTGGGAGACTAGCCGCCCTCCTCACCAAACAAGTCTAGTGAGGGAACCAGTTTCGTCTATACACACGCACACACACATACACACACACACTCATATATATATATATATATATATATATATATATATATGTACATATTATATATATATATTTATATATATACATATATATATATATATATAATTATTGACAGAGTAAACGCATATTTTGATCATGTTTAAGACGGACATTACATATTGTACACATTTCGCAGTGTTTATCCCGGCTTAGTATGCATAACTGTATTTACATCTATATGCAAATAAAGTATTACTTTATTAATCATTTTTAAGAATAAAAGAATTTAATTCGCGGATAACTATTTGTAAACATGTTTGCAGATGAACTATTTCACACAGAAAATATTTAATTAAAAACTGTACTGAGATACTATTTAACTAGTTGCGATCTTAATTCCTTATCTCAACATTTTAGTAAGCAGATAACCATAAACAACCAACATAATATCGCTAAAATAATTTCATGTCAGGGAATATTTTTTTAAACTTTGTTTTTTTAATTTACAATTATATAGACAAACTAAACTTAAAAGCATGCGTAAGGAATGATTTACAATTTCAATCGTACATATACTTTGACGTATGGCTTCATAAGATCAGTTGTCAAAATTTGATTGCATTTGAATTATATGCGTTTGTGTTTTCTACACACAGACGTAGTAAGAAAAAACATTATATAGGTATTATTTTTAGATATATATTTACAGAATATTACTAGCAGGTATTTAATCCTATATTATATGCTCTACCTCATGTTTTCTCTGACATTATTTGCATGAAACATTTGTTGGCCAACCAACAATAGTATCTCTTGCCATTATAGTCGGTAGTGAAAACATTCACTAAATCTATTATTGTATTTGTGATGTAAATATTTTATAATATAATAGTATTCTATTTTGCACTCTTCAACAGTTTGAATGCATTGTCAGTTTCGCTAGAATCCGATATATAAACTCTCATAGATGTGACAGACAAACCGACACCATTGAATTTAATTATAAATATTGCCTAACACATTTGAATAAGGTGTAGACGACGAGTTTTGATATAATCACGAAAAGAATATAAAATTCAATTTTTAACTAGACGGGAAATTACACAAAAAAATAAAGACGATGTGGCAAAAACAGTAGAACAACGAAAACAAATCTGATAATTTATTGTGATTCACAAAACCATAAAAAGCAAACGATCAGTAGAGCAGTTCAGAAGAAATCGTGATTGCAATTCGTGATTGTTACACCAACGCGTAAGTGAAATAAAGCAAAAAATACATCAAGTAAACAAATAAAACAATCCCGAATCTTTAATATGACTTACGACGACAGAGAAATACTCACGAATAAAAATACAGAAAATGTGTTTGCTTTATAAAGAATCCTTGGCCTTCTTAGCCGAGACAATGATGGTATTTTATAGGCACTTGTAAAAAAGAAATAATCACAATAACTTTATTTTCACTCGGATATGTATATCAAAATATAATAAAACCTATATATTAACTCCGTATATATTTTGCGCTCCCGCAGATATGCGTTAATGGAAAACGATGATAATATCATTAATCAAGCAGAATTTCATGCACGTACTGTCGAAAGCACAAAAACAATATATATGAATCCCGCTGATTTTTTAGTATTAACATACATGCTAGAACAACATTAACGTATTCAGTTTTCTTCTTTTATAATAACGTAGTTAAAATAAAGTACTGTCATGTGTTTCTATAAGAAACCACTTTATAAGTATTATTTCGGAAGTTAGATTCATTCGTAGTCTTTGACCTGTAAAAATGGATGGAAAGTTTATTGTTTTGTTTTACGTCATAACAACTATTTTCGAGTATTTATATTCATATAACAATGCCCCCTTGTTTAACAGATCGGATGTCCTTATCATCGAAGGTGTAATGTATAACAAAAAAGTAAAAGATAATGGCAATATCAATGTTAAGCACATTTTAACATCTAAAATAGAACCAAAATATAATTTCTGTATTGTGCAAGTATAGTATCAAGTCGTCGTGTATGACAGTAGTCAATACATTAGAAATATCTAAAAAATATTCAAGGATGGTGCTTAATCTACATTAAAAGACTAATGTAAAATAAAAATTCAATTTTAAAACAATAATGTGCAATCTACGTATGTGATATGCAGATACATACACACACACGCATATATATATATATATATATATATATATATATATATATATATATATATATACATTATTTTATGTGTTTCTGCATCTATAACCTCATGAGATACACATAAAATTGAAATTATATTAACATATCTATGGTTCTTGTTTTTCAAAAAAGTATCAATACATTTGAATTCAAATTATTTTAACATGGATTAATATACAAATTCTTTTCTCACAATAAAATGGATATTATTTTTACTAGTGTACATATATCTATTAGGTATAATAATTCTCTCTGTTTTAAGTACAACTTCTTATTTAATTTATCTTAATGCAACAATACTTAAAATGTCCATGTAGTTGCCTCA
This sequence comes from Euprymna scolopes, assembly GCF_053919585.1. Taxonomy (NCBI): domain Eukaryota; kingdom Metazoa; phylum Mollusca; class Cephalopoda; order Sepiida; family Sepiolidae; genus Euprymna; species Euprymna scolopes. The sequence continues at coordinate 117,099,437 of NC_136497.1, forward strand.
TTATTGTCAAGTGTTAAGAAATATATATGGGCGTACAGATAGTTAATCTACTAATTTAAACAATTCAAATTTAATAGTTTATTTAGCAAATAACATATTTATTCTCACATGTAGGCACGAATGCAAACTTATTATTTTTTACATAAATACATGCTTAAAATATATAAATCATTATACATGTATTCGTTTAGAAGCAAAAAATAGAAGCGAGTCGGGACAGACACGCTCAGCGCAACCACGTTATTTTATACCAGAGGCCTACAGTTTTTGAACGGTATTGGAATGTATAAGTTTTTTATAAATATTCGCAAGTATATAGTATTGCACTTGTATAGTTATTGCCATAATTAGCATATACATAGTGTTGCACATTTATATTTAAAATTATTAGCAAGTATATAGTGATGCACTTTTATATTTATAAATATTAGCAAGTATATAGTGCTGCACTTTTACAATTATAATTATTAGCAAGTATATAGTGTTTGCCATAAATATTTATTAATAATAGCAATTATACAATGTTGCATTTTATATTTCTGATTCTTAGCAAGTATATCGTGTTGCGCCATATAATAATAATAATAATTACTATTATTATTATTATTATTATTATTATTAGCATGTATATTATGTTGCGCCTTTTCATCTAATAGTAGCATCAAGTACATAATATTGCAACATTTATATATATATATATATAGTATATTGTGTTGCACATTTACACTACATGCAAAATTCGAAATGTTCTCAGTACGACCTCCACTGCAGCTCTATCTATTTTTACGCATCTTCGTTTCCATATTATATATATATATATATATATATATATATATATATATTAAGAGTTCTCGCGCATGCATTGTCAGTTACATTATTTCAACAATGAGTAATGTATGTTCGCTGTAATATGCCAACACAAGTGTTTAGTATGTAACATTTTCATCGATGACCGTTATAAGTTACTTTGCCTTTTCGCAAAAGGAATCATTTATTAGATTGTAGTTTTCTTTTAAATGGAAATCGAATAGAATAAGCATTTCTCTGAATTAACATTGACCTTGGTTGTGTCGGTATATTTGTATTCTGCTTTTTATACTATTCTACTACTTTAATTGTAAGTATATTATTAATGCTCATAATAATAATGTTCATAATAATAATAACAATAATAATAATAATAATAACAATAATAATAATAATAATCATAATAATAATAACAATAATAATAATAATAATAATAACAATAATAATAACAATAATAATAATAATAACAATAATAATAATAACAATAATAACAATAATAATAATAATAACAATAATAATAATAATAATAACAATAATAATAATAATAACAATAATAATAATAATAATAATAATAATAACAATAATAATAACAATAATAATAATAACAATAGTAATAATAATAACAATAACAGTAATAATAATAACAATAATAATAATAATAACAATAATAATAATAATAATAATAATAATAACAATAATAATAATAATAACAATAATAATAATAATAATAACAATAATAATAATAATTATAATAATAATAATAATTATAATAATAATAATAACAATAATAATAATAATAATAATAATAATAATAATAATAATAACAATAATAATAATAAGAAGAAGAAGTTGGGATCTCTAAAAGCAAACAACATCGGATCTACAGAAAAAAAAAACCGAGGGATTATAAAGAATAGGAAATGAGAACACTTTTATAACTAGTATTGCTAATCAGACTATTCATAATATGAACCAAAGGAAACATTTCAACCAGGAATCTAATGAACACGCGCTGTGCACAGAATCTGAAAGATGATGCAACGTAATCTTACGTGCGAAATAACGAAAGAGAGAAGATGACACAAAAGAATGTGAATAGTCGTACTACACAAAATATGTACGAAGTATCGAAGAGGATAGAAAGACAGAAGTAGATCACGAATAAGACATACCCTCGTCCAGTGCAAAGACGGAGTGGAATATGGTAGGCTTATTGCCACAACATCCAAGTGGAGTGGAATTCAATATTAGCGGCTGTTATGATAAAACAAAGACATTTGTATTTGTTATTGAAAGAAAAAGAGATTACTGGATATCTCGCGAGACTCGTTTTGATTCGGTTTCTTGAAAAATAGCACCTATTATTTCCAGTGAATAATAATAATAATAATAATAATAATAATAATAATAATAATAATAATAATAATAATAATAATAATAATAACCTATATAATATTTTGGTTGCAGAAATTTCTCTATATACTAAAGAACCGTAGTTTTCTAACAACTGATGTCACATACACATTTATTATCTCTAGTCAATTAATCACTATCTTATGTAACTTTCGAGCACCATTAAAGAAACATTTAGTTGCCATATTTAAACCATATGTAACATTTAAGTAGTAACATCATCACAATCGCAACCATGTTTTCAGTGAGTTGTACCGATTTTTCTCTCTAAATAACAATTCCTCCACCCGCTTCCACTCATCACAGGACACTATTCTGCATTTAGGACAAATATGGGTTTTCACCTTTAGTAACTGGATCATAAACTCGTTGACATAACATTTCCCCTTTTCTGTTACAAAAAATAATAATATCGCCCCAGAATAATTCCACTCCTTCTGATTGCGTGATATCTGGCCATTCCTCTATTTCAGATTACCGGTATTAGCAGGGTAAACGCACGCTAATGTACCATGGCGTAACAATGATCACTCATTGTGCTCTATGGGTATATTACTCGCTCGCTCAATTGTTGTTTCGCTAAGAACATATGCTTTTTTTAAATAGTTAGTTTTTTGTGGGTAATTTATTTATATATACTTTATTTATACTTGCGCAGTTTACTGGATTCTCTTGCCGTATAATTTAGTCTCAACTTTCTCCCTCTCACCTTATTTCTGTCTCTGTATGTCTGTCTGTCTGTCTATCTGTCTGCCTCTCTCTCAATATATATATATATGCTATAATATAAAGCTGAATGTCTGCGTGTATATGTATGGGTCTGTGTCTGGTCACGAATAGGCTGCTATATGGTTGACTATTTAAGAAAACTGATTACATATAATGATAAAAAATGTATCGAGACACAGGAATGGGTATGTTTATTCTGATTGAACAGTGGCCATTAAAACTGTGGGGTTCGCGCCTGGTCCACAAATTATGGAAATAGAAAAATTAAACAACGTTTACACGTGTTTTTGATATAGATGTACAAAAGAGTACTTTGATAAGAATGTTTCAACTTAAATAGGGATTGTATAATAAAATTGTGGGGTCTGCGTTCGCACATGGCCTCCATAGAATGGACATAGGCACACACTTTAATAAAGACTTTTAATATCTATCTGTGTAAATATATATTGAACATCATGTTTCAGTTTGAAGAAATATTGTATAATAAAATATTGGGGTGTTCGTTCGTACCTGACCTCCATAGAATGTAAATATGTCACAAAGTTTAACAAGTTTTCTAATACAGTCCCACAGAATATTGTGATAAGTGTTTCAGTGTGAACAGGTATGGTATAGAACATTATGGGGTTTATCTATTTTATTTTTACTTTCATCATATTTTGCTTTGGTTTTGATACACCCAAATTCAACCCAAATTTACAATCCTTCCTTTTCATAACCTATCATACTTTCATAAATCAGAGTCCATTTTCTGTAGGCTGTTTCGAACCCAGTAAACGACGGGTATTATTGGTAATATATATATATATATATATATATATATATATATATATATATATACATATGTGTGTATGTGTGTGTATGTGCATATGTCGCTTCAAAGACAAAAAAAACTAACATTTAATTCTTCTTCCTCTCACACGTAGGCTCGTTCACCTAACAATTTATGAATTTTGAAAACACATTTTTTAGCTTCCCTGAAACAAAACAAAACAAAAAAAAAACTTCTGTGGATGAAAAAAAACCCAAAAAACCAAAAAAATATTAATGATTTCGCTCGCTTCGAAGACAAAATATAAACAAACATTTATTTCTTTTCTCCGCGCTCTCTCTCTCGCTCTCTCTGTCTGTCTCTCTCTCTCCCTCCCTCACCTAAAAAGTTACGATTTATCTAAACAAATCTTGCAGCTTTCCTGGGAACGTACAGAACCTGCTACATATATAAAACACTGAGGCCTATCACAAAAATTATGAAAACTAAAACCGTACAGTCGTAAGTTAACTCCTTTGCTCCCTTAATTTTCGCCCCCTTCTTTCTATTTTATTTTTTGTGCGTGTATGTAATTATAAGATGGAACTACACCAAATAAGGAGGGGCAAGTACGATGGCAATACCGAGGAAATACATCACTAAACAAACCTCCGTTGTGTTAGTGTAAATCGGACTGGGACCATCGGGCGGCTTATTGCCATCCCGATGCCGGTTAAGACCAATGGCCGCTGGCACGCTAAATCAGTGATAAGCGGCTGGTACTATCACGCAAGTTTTTCTGCATAAGTCATCAAAAAAGTGAAGAGAAGAAAATCTGAGGAGACATTTGTCATTCAGATTCCAGAGAAAAGAACAGGTTCTAATAGAGAAGTATATGATGATTCTTTTGTTACTACTCCTAGCTAGTAAATAATAAGTAGATTAAAGATATAAAACATTAAAGTTAGGCAAGAATTATAGTGCAAGGAATTCGTAGAATTTTATGAATAAAATTTTATAAATTTAAAGTTTTTAAACATAGCTATTAATGAGCGTGAGAATGTCGGTCAGCAGTACGTCTAATATATATATATATATATATATATATATATATATATATATTATATACATATATTTATATATATATATGTATATATATAGTGATTGCTTCTTTCTGACAGAAGTTTACCATCTCTTTATATATATATATATATATATATACACACACACACACATATATATATATGTATGTGTGTGTGTGCGTGTGCGTGTGTGTATGTGTGCGTGTATGGGGAAGGGTATGTGTGTGTGTATTACAATCTGACTGTGTGATATTTACATCATTTTATCAGTGTCCCATTTTAGTTTAAATCTGATGCGTTTTACGCCTGGTTGATTCAGTAATAGATTAACGAAACAAGATGTAAATCTTGCTAAGCTGTTCAGCATTTCCCATCCGAACGATTGGCGTCAAGTTGAATCTGTAGTGAACCGAGTTTATAAACTCTTGCCAAATGACCCTAGCAATAGAGTGTATGAGAGAACGGACCATTAATAACAACGCACAACCGAGGAAGTGGAAAGGTGTGATAACATCCGTGATTGTTTTAATTTACTCAGAGGGGCGATTCTGCGTCGGCCATAATTCCAGAGGTTGATTCTGGGCGTACACTTATAAATGGCTTTTTTGTTTTGGGTCAATGCCCTAAACTGATGAGATTGGCGATAGTGTCTAATATTGTAGCAGTAACACAATTCCTAAGCAGGGCTGGGGATTCTCACAAGGGAGATGTATTTATCTCTATTCAATGCTCTAATAAAAAGAAACCGGCTAACTTTAATAATAGTAGACCGCTAAATGTATATGGCTAAATTGTGTCCACTTTCATTAATTGTATGAGCGACTCGATTCTCGCCAAGTAGAACTCATTTTCCAAGGTTTGAATAAAAGTTAAAATGTGTGTATACTTTACATAGTATTACCTACAAAGATAAATTTGCGTAATTGCTGTAATATAGAGTCGATTATATAGTATACTAAACAAACTCCGTGTATTTAATATTATTGAATATATCCTTAGTTTCGAATACACATTTTCATGAGATTTCACGTTCACATATACAGACTCTTTTTTATAAGGTATTGCTAACAGTCACGCAAAACTGAAAATAAAATATCCTGTTTTCACTTGAGTAACGGATGATTCAATAATATTTGATAATGGTTTACATCATCGCCAACAGGAATGTAAATCTAAATTCGGAACCTTTTTTTATTACAATAGCTAGTCGTAGTTCTCGGTGACAATTTCAGAATATGTATGATATTTGCTTACATATTAACAGTACAAACACACCATCTTCTGTTCTTGAACAACTTGCACTAAAAGCGTTTGAGGATGCCATCCATATCAATGGTTAAAGTTGGATTAACTTGCATATGAGATATACAAGGAGTATAGCAACTGTTGATTTGCATATGTTGATATGCAAGGAGTATAACAACTGTTGATTTGCATGGCTTGCTGCGAATTGAAAATAAGCCGTTGAATCGTTGATAAGTACGTAATATGATACCTTGCATACTTACAAAGATGTGCTGTCATTAAATTTAAATGACATAGAAACACGTGTTTTATTTGTATACAAATAAATAGTTCCCGCCGCTTTGTAGTGTATCCTTTATGTTATAGTTGGACACTTTGTGGATAGAAAATGTTAATTTCTCTTTGAACGTAACATAATTTTTGAGCATTTCTCCATCAACTGCACATAACACATAATAATTGCGAAGAGGCTTGAATGAGCCAATTTGGAGACATGACCTCGATAATACTGTAAAAATAAATATTATTTCCGGAAACTGACTATGATTACTCCTGCATTTAATTTTCATGTCCAGATATGTTTTTAATATAACGGTGTGTCAGTTGTGAACAGATAAGTCTTTGTTACTTATATTATAGCTTAAAACTCCCATTCTTTATATCCATTAAAAGAGTATAGAGTCATACTAGATATAAACAAATTTGCAATTGAATACAACCTGTTCAGGAGGTCCCGCGAGAGACGCGTTTAACATACCTATTATTTTATTTCCAACTGTTGGAAGACATGTGCGTATGTTATATCCCACAGTGTCCTAGAACCATAAATACTACATTTTTTATGTTTAACATAGATTCTATTTTTATATGTTAATTCTTCGAAAGTTCTTCGTCACTTTTTGATGTAATGGAAAAGTTTGAATATTTCCTTCTAAAGTCTGTCTCTAAAAACAGTATAAAGCATCACATTTGTTTGTGAAAATTAATTATGGTCTCATATTCAGCAGTTTATAAATTTATCTTTTCAGGCAAACGCCCCGATATTTGTCTTTATCATTTTGACAATGTTACCCAAAAAGTTCCTATGATAAGTCACTAGATTCAAACTTGGATAAAAACATGTTACTATCTAAAGATACATTACCGGCGCTATCGGACCGAATACACAACATATATTGCATTTTGGTCTTCTGTCTCTTATTAGTTAACACATCTACCGATATTACCAATATAATCGCCATACAAATAATGTTTCATATTACTCATTAAGAATGTTTCGTTAAATCTTGCCCATAAGAGCAGCACCTAAGGTCTTAGATAAAATGTACGTTACTTGATTGATAAAATTCAAACACCAGGAAAATCACACTAAAATAACTGTCTAACATTAATAATTTTATTGTATCCTAAAATGTTTTAAAATGTTATCATAGATTCCATAACGGAAACGAAAAACGCAATTGAATCCATATATCATATATTGGATGTTGATTTAAGGCATCTGATGATTTTATTACGCCGATACTCTACAGATGTTTCTTATTTAATTGATCTTTGTATTAAGTTGTTTTATAAACGTATAGTTTGTAAAAAAAAAATTGTAAACGATAATTTCTATGTGCATTTAAATGGTAGCATGAGCTGTATTACGACTCAAAATAAATCGTGAAAGCATTTACAAAGTAGCAATCACTCTATTTATTCCGAGATTACAAATTAGGATCTTAGCACTGGATACAGTGTTGTTATAATCAAAAGAGTTGCGAAATAGGGTAGTACAGAAATTAGTATTATTGTCTTGGTTGCGAAATAAGTAAATATTTGCTAAAGAGGTTACTTTCTTACTAGTACACTTGGCTTTAACAGATAGATGTTTCTATATATATTCGAAACTATTATTCAAACAATGGGAAATTTGTATACATATAACATTAAAGTTTAGTACTGAATTGGAATAATTCATTACATCATGTATTGCGATTGGCAAAACATTTTTTTTAAAAAGTCTTTACTCAATAAAATATCTTTCTCAAAATTGAAACACTAGATTTTCAACGTACATTTAAAATTTGTGTTCACTTTAACGTATTAACTATTTAAAACAATACAGATATATCGGATTATATCATGATAAAATATACACAACGCCTTCTACTAGATTTTATGCAATGATGAAAATGAAGTATCTATTTTTATGCTACGTTTTATATCTTTTATCTTGTGAAATATATATACTTTTAGACGGACACAATGTTTTGTTATTATTCATAGTATCTTTTTTTTGGGGGGGGGTTCCCCACATTAAAAGTCACAATTGTATCCAACTCTGCCTTTGCCAACAGCCAAAAAAATCGGGGGAAAACGAGCTGTATATAAATTCAGTAGAAAGGGTGGGAAATAACCACGAAGTTTCCAGTTCGATAAACCGCTGACTATATTCAGAAGATAATCCGACGAACGTCATTTTCTTAAAGATCACCAATATTGTTCTTATCTTACAATATTGAACAGAAAAACAAAATAGATAACAGTACAACCGTGGGTGGAAATTCCTTCGGGCATCATGTCCGTATATTCAGTATTCATAATATCGATTGTTGATTCCACTGAGAAAGTTGTTGATTGTTTTCTAGCCGAGATCTCCTTCGTCTCTGGAATCATAAGACTTCGCTTAAATGTCAGGGAATGACAACCAGGACAGAAGAGCAGATTCAAATTCATAACCATATGATTATGTATACGGTGTACACATATACACGCCTTTATATATATATATATATATATATATATATATATATATATATATATATATATCTATACATGATCATAGATACTGAGACAGAGGATGAAATACGACTTTCGATTGTAAATGCATGGTAATAAATTAAACATTTATTTTAGAGGTTTATACTAATATACGCATCAAGGAATTGTAATATTGGTTGTTCGATGAAAGAGTTAAGCACCACTTTAATTTAGTTTATAAAAATAGAATCAAGGTCTAATATCAAAATGTCTTTTGTTTCATTTTATTTTAGTTGAAATTCCTATAAATAAAAAAGAAACCTTTTCTGGTGCTAACGATTGATTTAGATATGAGATACATATATATTCAAATATTCTTCTAATCTGTACATATACATCTCCAAAACGGAGTTAGTTAAGAAGTTGAGGACATGAGTTTTCTCTTTCTAATTTTAATATGTGATAATATGTCTTTCTTATAGTCTTTTAATCTTACAGGATATCAAAACAAGAATGTATTTAGTCTCGTGGAGAATATAGTTTCGTATTGTAACTTGCGATAATCAAACTTTGGAGAAGGTAAATTATTCCTCATAAAGGCAAAGGTTGATTAGCCATAATCATGGTTGCAAATACCATGTGATTTTGATTATTTAGTCCGAATATTTATTCGAATATCTTCTACATGTAAATACATGCATAATATATCACGTAAAGAAATTAACATAAGGGAACACTGCTCAATCGATTATTAATAAGGATGGCGATAGTGGTAGCTTATAGTGAAAAATGATTTACCCAAGTAACGTCTGAGTTTCACGAACAAAAAATCATGTGCTCGCATATATATATATATATTTATTCAATTGGCAAAATTTTAAAATAATTGAAAAGAAATGAACCATAGCAGAAATTCAGTCGACTAAAATAAGATGGACAACGGGGCGAGGAAAAAATAGGGGAAGTGTAATGTAACAAATGTACAATTAAAACGAAATCGCTCAAATAAACCCGAAGCGCTTTTCGTTCAGACTAACTTTTCAAGGGTATATGTCTGAAAAATGATGTTTTAGAATATTAGGTAGTAGAATGGAGTAAGAGCGGAGAGGAGGTTAAACAAACAAATAAACAACTGTGACTACCTAAATAATTCTAATTGAAGCCAGAGGTTTCTCTTCTTGCACAAAGTAGGTGGAATGGAAAGGAAAACACGTGTCTCGAGGATGGGCAGATTGAACGTTGTACGTCCTCGGTGCAAAACAGAAAACTACTCCGGAGAGAATGCAAGACTGCAATCCTTTTTATCGAGCAAGTATTGCCCGATGGACGAGTCTACTGATTGAGACCTTCTGATAGTAGGCTGATGGTCTCGGATGGAGCGGGGAACGTGCTGGATGATTCTAACCTGAAGACGCTGGGTAGTCTTGCCTATATAGAGGGCACCACACTGACATTGAAATTTGTAAACAATATTGCTTGATTACGAAAAGAGAGACAGGCGGATTTTGTGGGAAAAGGCAATTCGGAGAGATAGAGCATTAAATTTAGAAGAAACCAGAGAGGAAATCCTATCACCAATAAGTTGGCCTTCAGATCAAATCCATGGTAACTTAAGGTATACAGGGAGTCTAGATGGACCATATTTTGGTAGCTCAGAAAAGGATTGAATTTTCTTTTTATTAACTTTATTAATGAAGACGGATATCCATTCATCATGAAAATCCTTTTAATGTTGTCAATTTCCGGATCAATAAAAGGTGGGGAACAAATAACAACCGCCCGATGGGTTAGGTTAGTAATAAGATTAAGTTTCCTGGTTGTTGGTGCAAAGGAATCCAAACTGAGATAAAGACCAGTGAAAGTGGGTTTCTATAAATATAGATGCTATAAAGGAAATCCCACGTTTAGAAACTAATGCATCCAGAAAAAGAAAGGGAGTTATCTTTTCCACTTCCATCGTAAATTTGAGAGAAGGTTGTAAATTATTTATTAAGTGGAAAAAGGGCGCAGCTTTATAATGCATTGCGAAACAAGAAAACGTGTCATCAACATAACGCATGTAAAATGCTGGTTGGGGTACTTGTCAACAACGTCTGTTCTAAAATACCCACAAAATCCACTACCTAATATTCTAAAAAAAAACATTGTTCAGACATATACTCTTGAAAAGTTTGTCTGAACGAACAGCGTTTCGGTTGTATTTTAGCGATCTCGTTTTTAATCGCCTGATTTATTTTACTGAATTGTACATTTGTTACATTTGACATCCTCCATTTTTTTTCTTTTTCCTCACCCCGATTTCCATCCTATTTTAGTCGACTGAATTTCCACTATGTTTCATTTCTTTACAATATATATATATATATATATATATATATATATATATATATATATATATATATATATTGTCATCCACATACAGTACTGTTTCGTTGTATCACAATTCATCAGGGCGGCTAGACAAACACCTTTTCCCATTCCAAGCCGTGGATTGAACTTACAACCGTCGCATTAAAAGTCAGCAGCTCTCACTATTCGGCTACGAATCAGTGCCGTAAATATTTCTCCTAGAGTGTGTATTAAATTTACACCCACCCGTCGCACAGTGCTCGAACCATCAGCTTGTTTACAATCAAATTCATAGTGGGATTCGCTTAATCGCTTTTAAATACGCGTCGGGTGAAAATATATTTACAAACTACATACATATACACCCACACACACACACACATATATATATATATATATATATATATATATATATATATATATATATATATATATATAGCCATCTGTCCGACTATAATTACGAACAACCTGAAGTCTCCCTTTTCTGTAAGTTGCTACATAGAAGTGTTGGACAGGAAGTAATTACATTTGCAGGAATTATTCACTCGCTTTTGCTTCACCCATTCATATTATCAGCGTTTAAGAAGATGCATTCTGCATTTAATGTATTTCATATATCTCGATCAAGTATTACATCTCCTCTCCGTACTCATTGGCAAACACTTGTACTGTTATGCTAAATCGGCTGGTGTAATGTAGTGTTTTTTTTGTTTTGTTTTTTAATATTCAAAATAACTGAGATGCAGTTGGTTCGAAATGGTGACAGCCTAATGTTTTCATGGACTCGGAAATTTTAACATTTACGTCAGTTTATTAAGATTAGTGGTCAAAATATATTTTGAAAAGAATATTTCTAAAATTATAGTAACAAGAAATCTAAGCAGTATACTTATCACACATTCACAATTCAATTTAATAAGAATAATAAGGATGAAAGTATTGTTAAAATTCTTACTTGTCACTAATGATTTCTATGTAAAAACTATTTAGGACTAGATGTTGAATGTAAGCTCAAAATCACAAATACATATTTATGTTTTACTATATTAATAGGCAAAAAAACACACGTAGTAATATGAATCATATTTGAAATAAATATCTTATCTGTACAATCAATATCCACTCACTTTAATGCATATCGGTTTATTTACAAATATGTATTCTTTAATAAATAGTGGCTCTTCATAGAAATGTTGGAATATATATATATATATATATATATATATATATATATATATATATATGTAAGCGTGTGTGTGTGTGTGTGAAAAATTCACTTCTAAACTAAATACTCGGTCATTATGACTTTTAGAACACGTAAGCTCGTGGAGAATGGTAAATTAGGTTATATTTTATTAAATCATTATTATATAAAAAGCGTAAAGGTTGTCAAATACTTTGCTTGAAATTTCATGTAATGAAGATTTTGTAAAATCATAGTAATAGTTATGCACTAACATATATTATACAGTGGCTGGAAGGAACTCGATGCTATCTGTTTATCTATTTTTTATTTAATGCCCTGCGTTTATATCTATGTATTGTTTATCTATCTACCTATTTAGCTATCTATCGGTCTATATATCTATCTTCCTATGTATGTATCTGTCTATGAAATTATTTATCTAGCTAGAGTTGTGTGGACCAGAAATGTGAAACCAGGTTTTGACAGGTTTTCAAACATGTCAAACCGTGAGCTGGTCAAGTTTGCACCAGAAGGTATGCGAACATGTTACTGGAATTTGACGTGTCACATTGCACGTGTTCAAGTCGTTAGCAGTCGGATTCGGGACATCAGGAAAGACAGATGAGCTAGACATGTGTCTCAGAATGAAGGCATAGAAAACTCCCACCAAGACAAAGATCGTCGGTCACTCCATTCCTATCAAGACGAAACGAAATGTTTATTGTCTGTTTTGTGAAATGTTTCAGTTAAAACATGTCCGGCTCCCAAAAATGGTTGAAAAAACTGCCAGAAGCAAAAAGCAGAATATGTATGCCATTATGTGGTTATGTATATTTGTAGCTGTATTGTCGTTTGACACGCATACAAAGCCACTAGATGAGATAAATCATGGACCATAAAAAGACATTTAGAACAAGGACAACAGTCCGTTAAAAAACGTACATACAGCTATACATACCGTCCGTTATGATAAGAAACAAAAGACATTAGAAGTGCCACGATTCAAATATACAGATCGTGCGTTATTTAGCACCAGTATATACACGGGCAACTAATTATCACCACACACCACTGTACAGCACATATACCCCAGTATTTTCTAGTTTATTCCAAATAGTTAATTCTTTTATACATACATCGATTTTTAAATATGTGTTCCTTATAATAAGTTTAACAATAAGCCGTACAATGGTGTATATGTCTTTTGTCAAATCACTAATTTTACCTGTACTGGTATGTGTACACCTAATCTTACAATTAGTCAGCTAGAATTCATTTTGTAAAACACATTAGACATTTTAATGAATACTTCGGCTTATTAAAAAAAAATTACAAAAAAAAATAAATAAAGCATTTATGTAATTTTGTGAAGGCATAAAATAAATTAATGCTCTTCGGTTTATTAAATCGTTTACGTCTTTCAATAAATTAGTAAATTTAAAGCGGATCTTCTAAAATGTATTATTAGAAAATATCTTGATGTAAAAAATACGCGGAAAAAAGCGCGAAACTCGAGCATCACTTAGGTCTAACAATTTGCACTCTTAGCTACAACTAGTATTCACATAATTATTCATAAATTGGACATAATTTCTATAATTTTCATTTCTTTAGATTGCATTGTAAGCATTCATTTACATGAAAGAAGACATTCAAATAAAGATTCTAGATATTGAGTGGGAACTTGAATGCCTACTAGACACTAGGTTTAGGTATAGAATCTGCTGTGATAAACTTAAAATCGTTCATCACGGCTGATTCTATCGTTTACTGCGAGATTTAGGATTATAAATTATAACTAATAAATAATTTATAAAATAGTCGTTCACATGTAGTCTACGACGGTTGACCTGCCACTTCTAAATTCACACACACTTTTGTTGCCTGCAAATAAATCAAACAATGGTAGCTACAACCTTAACCAATATATAATAGGAATGAAATGAACGAACTGGTAGAGAAGAGCGATGTGAGCCAAATAGAGTGATATTAATTAGAGGCAAAAGATCAATAAATGATGGGAAAGCAAATAAAATAATTGGACATCCGAATTCAGCGAGGAATGGAGAAAAATTGTGCTTACAGAAACAAAATAAGAAAACAGAAGCATTAAATTGGCATGGAGCTGAGGCTTATTTCCCAAAGATTAACGCTGGCACTGTAGAATCCTATTATAACAGTGATTATCGTTGACCTACGCAGTAGGCTTCTCAAATGATGGTAGTCTTACTGAACTGAAAACGGGCAAGGGTCGAAAAAGACGGATGATAATTCAAACTATCAGACAAGAGCACGGAGTTGAAAAGCCTTCGTTTTGATAGCGGAAACTGGGTCTATTACAACGGAAATCGGGTTCAACATTAAATGGGACCGTAGTCTAATAAAATCGCAGTACGAAATATTATCAGGACACGACTCACAAGTAGAGTGGGACAGGGTGTATTGACCAGGGTTAATTGGTTTTAAAAACAGATTGAATTAAATGTACCCTCGTATTTCGATATCTCAGAAATCTGTCTTTCTTTCGTTCGCTTTGTTTTATTTGGAATTTAATTATAGCTGAGTATCGTAACGGTTAAAAGCATTATTAATCTAAAGCTAATGTGATGTAGGAAGTCCCCGAGTGAGTGTTCTCATGACAATAATAGTACTTGTTCACACATTAAATACTTTCAAAAAAATCACCAATGCGATAAATATATTCATAGAATATCTGTTATCTATTAACAAAATATTTATAATAATGGGAATGCTGTCAATAAAAACACTCGGCAAATGTAGACATATTTTATTTTCAAATCCAATCCTATATTCCAGTAGAGGTTGTGTTAAGACCCAAACAGGTAAAATATAACAATTCTTACTTATCATGTCGGTTAATCGGGTATCGGAAACATCGGAAATTTGGACGATATCTGAATCGGTTTCAGAATAATACAAATAAAACGTGCTTATTTTCCGATACTAAAACAGTTCCTTTAATTATAGTTGTTATTTAATATTGCTTAAAACAAAATTTTCAACTGCTGATAGTAGGAATATCAATATAATTATAAAACTCAAATGATCTTGTAACGATGTATGTAACCCACTTTCCGGTTTACGACATCCGGTTGCCCATGCGCGCATGACCTGTGCACTGAGATATTAACGTTATTATTTCGAAATTATTATTTAACATGGGAAGAATGGGGGTTAAAATAATGTAAACGTAATACAGAAATGAACGATTTAAAAAAACAGCAGACAGTATAAACAATTGTTTATTTGGATATTGTAAACGCGAAAAAAAGAACAATTGGGACGCTGAAATATACTATTATTATTTCGAAATTATTATTTGACATGTGAAGAGTGGGGTTTAAAATAAACAAAATAAAACAAAAGAACACTTGGGATGCTGAAATATTAACGTTATTATTTCGAAATTATTATTTAACATGGGAAGAGTTGGGTTTAAAATAACTTAAACGTAAACAGAAATGAACGATGACCCCCCCCCAGATATATCAAAATTTGAATTGAACTATAACAAGTACAATGGTATCTTGTCTGTATATTTGGATGAGATGTTTTCATTTATTGAGATTGTCGGACTGACTTCCTCATCTTGGTTGTTCTAGTTACAATGTTTCGACCGTTTTGCCCTCCGGGCTTCATCAGGTGTTTTGTATCGAACTGGGGAACCGTTTGTTAGGAGTCTCGAACTCAACCCTTTATTATTATTACGGCGGTACCGTGTTCGGACTCCAGCTAGTTCCCAAGTTAGATACAAAACACCTGATGAAGTCCGGAGGGCAAAACGGCCGAAACGTTGTGACTATAACAACCAAGTGGAGGAAGTCACTCCGACAATCTCAATAAATACTATGGTATCTGTTCAGTGCACATTTACCTATAAGTATGGCCAACGAAATATAATTCATTAAATGTAATTTAAAAAAAATCAATTATAATAAACAGAACGACTCATAGAAATCTATCTACATTCTTTTTTTCATTTTAATATACTCCATAGAAATGTTTCTCTCATGTAAACAAAAACAAAAAACATTTTATTTACGTCACAAGTGTCACGCTCATACATGAATTCCATAGCTAATATAATATACTGACCCAACGGTCCTGGGTAGTCTAGTAATACTCAATTTTTATTGATTTAGGAATACCAGTAAAACTAAACTCTATAGATAACCCTCACAAGTGTATTTTTACGTTTGCAACAATATATAGATATTAACATGTATTTCCACGGTAATCGGAAAAATAACAAGTATTTAGTGTTAAATATTTAGAGATCTATAAATAATCGATAATTGTATCGGAATCGTGAATTTGCATCACCATCGGAAATGTAGCAAATTCATGAAAATCATTAGAATCGCTCTCATTATCTATAAATAGAAATATAATTATTATATATATATATATATATATATATATATATATATACATATATATATATAATTATTTTTTTACTATAATAATTAAATACCTACAGACACTAGTGTTTCATCCTTTCGGGATTCTTCAGTGCAGGGTGTCACGATCACTACCAGTCGAACGATTCGAACCCCGCGACACGAGACATCTCTGGCTCGATTAGCGGAGGCCGTATCCATTTGGCTACTATTAACCGTGTTAAATAGCGTTGAAATATATATATATATATATATATATATATATATATATATATATATATATATATATATATATATATATATATATATATATATATATATATATATATATATATATATATATATATATATATATATATATATATATATATATATATAAAAACGTGGATTCCATTAACATAGCTTCTTTCTTAGAACTGCACGCCTGTGGAACTGTGCCGTCTGCCTGCTTTCCACGTGACTACAACTTGGATGTCTTCAAGTCCAACGTTAACAAATTCTTAATGAACCGCCCCCTTAAGTAAACACTTCATCAAATCTACACACTAACGTAATGTACTTGCAATAACCCTTATCCCTGAGTGGCTTCCGGGCCTTGATAAGTGGTGACCACTGTGTAAAATATATATATATATATATATATATATATATATATATATATACACACAATGCACCATAGTAAAAAGTTTTTTCAGAAGAAGAAATAATTCGAAAATGGTGGAATCAAGAAACTCAGAGATAGACTAAAAGATAGACAGAGGGAGAGGGATGGAGGGAACAAGAGGAATCATAGTAGCATTAAAAAACATTGAACATAAACGCTCGTGAGCCAAATAGCATTTGTATAAGCTACATTTATTATCGTTTGATTATTCAGTATTTTGATTCATTTCGATATGTATAAGCTTTTCTGCTTCTAATATCGCGAAATTCCTTTTGTCATAACTTTACACGGAGTATTTTTTTAATATAGATTCTATAATTAATCAGTAAGTTTTGACTTGTTATTGATAAATTTGCCGAGTATGTACTATCAATTAGTTTTTTTCTCCTTAAATAAATTAGTTTTATCTAGTATTATGGATTAATTCTCCTCTTATCGATGAGTTGTCTACTCGCTCTTATCGATTAATTAGGCTTATTTTAGATTGGGCTCATCTTCTTGTCTTTTGTTTGATCGATTTTTCTCATCGATTACTTTTGTCGTCTCAGTGATTAGTGTTCTATATCGATTAGATTTGCCCGGGTTTTGATTTTTTTTTCTTTTCACCGATCAGTTATCTATTTTCTTTTTTCGATTAATTTTGTCTGCTTCTCGATTGGTTTTGTTATGGCTACTTATCGAATACCTGTTTATTTTTTTTTAGCTTTTCCGTATCAATGATTTTTGGTTAAAGACTCTAATTGTTGATTAGGAACTTAATAAGCCAGTTATAAATATTAAATAATTTTTTTAAGCGTCCTACACATTCTTCGACTTTACTAGATTTCACATCAAAGAAATATACTTAAATATTTTTTAAAAGATGTTTAGATTGATAATCTGCAATGATTACTAAATGATGCAATAATATTCAGTGTACTGAACTCAATACTTTGGCCGGATATGTGATTACTGTAACATTCGGTGAAAGCATTTAAACTCTCCCCATGTTATGTTTATTAGGTACGGCTTGTCTAAAAATTAAAAGTTCTATTATTTTCGATTTACAAACGTTTCATAGCTACAGATACGCGATTGATATCAATAAAGAAGCAACATTTTGTGCACAAAAATGTATAGTTCTCCTGAGTCACCGCTATTTAAAAGGCAAATTTGCCATGTATTCCATAATGCATATCTTCTTCTAACATTACAGTGGTTATTTTATTAGAGCTTAACAATAACAATTTCTTAAAGTTTCACACTAAGAACAGTGTAATAGTAAATCTCATAACGAATTTTTTCCGATATATAATCTATCTATTAATACGATATCGTGTGTGTTATTTTCTGAGTCACGCTTACATCCGGGTCATTTAATTTTTATGTACTTCCATTTCATGTCATAAATAATTTTACCAAGAATTCTCCATAAGTTTTTATTTCTGTTTCGATTCAAGCTAATGAAGTCAAACCATATAAATATACATATTTTTAAATTAGAAACTTTATAACATATACAAAACGATATAACACTAACTCTATAATAATATATACGAAATCTGCAAGAATTAAAATATCACATTAAGTGCACTTTATGACCGGCTTTTGTGGCATAAGTTCTAGCTCAGACAAATACTTTCGCAGTTTTTACAAAAAAAAGCAACAACATTATCAGAGCACCTCCAGTTACACTGAATATCTACACAATGCCAACATCAATATATTACATATGAATGAAACTCCCTGTGGATTATCCACAGGTCCGGGAGTATTAGAATTATTGTTTTATCATCTTTTGTATAACAAAGAAACTATATTGTTCTATATCGTTATTAAAATTGTAAGACTAGTTCCCGCAATATATATATATATATATATATATATATATATATATATATATATCTGCTATAATATAAAGCTGAATATCTGTGTGTGCATGTGTGTGTGTATCGTGTCACGAATAGGCCCCTATATGGTTGACTATTTAAAAAAACTGATTCCATATAATAATAGAAGATGCATCGAGACACAAGAATGGATATGTTTGATCTAGCAGAACAGTGGTTCATTAAAATTGCGGGGGCTGCGTTCGCGCCTGGTCCACAAAATATTGAAATAAAAAAAAATTAAAATTAAAAAAAAAACGTTTACCAGTGTTTTTGATATAGCTGTACATAAGAATACTTTGATAAGTATGTTCTAACTTAAATAGGGATGTTATAATAAAATTGTGGGGTCTGCGTTCGAGCCTGACCTCCATAAAATGGAAATAGGCACACACTTTAATAAAGACTTTTCATATCTATCTGCGGAATTATACTTTGATAATTATGCTTCAGTTTGAGGAAATATGGAATAATAAAAGTATGGGGTGTTCGTTCGCGCCTGACCTCCATAGAATGTAAATATGTCACAAAGTTTAACAAGGTGTTTTAATATAGATCCACATAATATTGTGATAAGTGTTTCAGTGTGAACAGGTATGGTATAATAAATTATGGGATTTATCTATTTTATTTTTACTTTCATCATATTTTGCTTTGGTTTAGACCCCCCCTCCCAAAAAAAATCCGAAGGTATCTCTTTACAACACTTCCTTTCCATAACCTTTCATACTTTCATAAATAAAAGTCCATTTTTTGTAGACTGTTTTTTAACCCAGTCAACGGCAAGTACTTTTGCTAGTATATATATATATATATATATATATATATATATATATATATATATATATATATATATATATATATAGTTTCAATTTGTTCGAAAAATTGAGCGTTTGGCATTTCCTTAGGAATAAATCAATTTCATTTTTGTATTCGTTTTAAGCATTGCTCCTTAAAATTTCTAGTCCTATAGAAGCAAAGGGCTTGAACTTTGTTTCTCTGTTTGGTTTAAGTATAATACAGTTTTCACTTAGAAATTCTTACTGTGAAAAAAAATCTTTACTGAAATAATACGAGGGCATATTCGCATTAGTCATGTACTCATATTTCCCAATCAAACCCTTTTGATCAATACAATAACGTTTTGACTATTTCACCTTCTTATACACATTTAACATTAACAATTTCTTTGGATTTTTCCATATTTTTCACGTTTTCCTCATCAATCCTCACTTCAATATACATATTTTTTTACTATCATTTTCCGCATACTTTTCAGCTTGTATACAATAAGATCGTTCATATTTTTAAGTTTTTAACTAATGTGCTAACCAGTAAAATTATTGTTTTCCTATAGATGTTATCTTTCGTGTGACTTTCATTTAAGAATAAGCAACCTTCTTCAAACTACATGAAATAAGGACAATTTTTATTTTGAACTTGTATTCTTGTTTAATAATAAATTGCCGTAATATAAATAACAGAATTTAATTTTTTTCTGATATATATATATATATATATATATATATATATATATATATATATATATATACCTATATTCTGTGTGTGTAAGTATACATACATATGTAAATGTGTGTGCGTATAAATGATTGTCTCGCTCGTCCACACACACACACACACACACACACACACACACACACATATATATATATATATATATATATATATATATATATATATATAAACAAAGGTATGTGCGTGTGCTGACATTCATAAAGAAACTGATGATTAAGGATTGTTGCGTCGATCCAATTATGTTTGATCAAATTATCTTCGAAAATATGTCCTACAGTATTCTAGTACATCGCTTATTAACTCTCTATGGCATGATTGAACGGACTCTTCACTTCTTCAATAAGGTCACTTATTAAGCTAGACTGCCCGATGCTATTTCTATATTAAAGTACTGTTGTCATTATTGGCAATTACGTTGGAGATGATCATGAGAGACAGTCGTTATTAGAGCGAGTTTTATAATGATCATTCCAATTTATGTATTACTAGTACGTCTATGTGATTACCTTAAGAAACTTTTAGTAAACAGCATAACACATGCATTTGATTAAAGTGTTTGTGTTACTTGAACCAAACGTATAAATACATGGATATTGCACTACTCACTTAGAAAACCCTACATTATTCGGAGTTTCACTGTATACATAAGCTATAATTTTGTATTTATACGGCTCTTAATTGGACACTTAACAGGTTTCGATGAACACGAAGATTTTCTCAATTTTTTATGCTTAAAATGTAATTGAAATGGGATATATGTAGTTCAGGATAAAATAGAGTCCTGCCCTAATTTCCATAATACATGTAAACATAACGATTATGCATATTTAGTGAGATACATCAATTTTTTGCGTAGTATTTTGTGAAGCGTTCATCAGACTATGATGTAATTAAATTATTTGAGGAGGTTCTACTCATACATCTCGCTTAGGTTTGCGAGTTGGACAATTGAAATACTATGGTCTTTCAAGAAATATTTTCGACATCTGATGTTACTTTCTTCTCGGCATGTAATTCTGTATTTAAAGGTTTTTGGTTCCGTAGCATCATTAAGCTTGCGATCATAACCAGAATCTGACCCAGACATCTATACCAATGAATATGCAAAAATGTGTGTATGTTGGCTTATGTATTTTTCTATAGAATACACATATATCAGGCAGGAATATTGGCATACATACACACGCACACTTACATGCGCGCGCACACACACACATATTTATGTATAATGAAAGATATATATATATATATATATATATATATATATATATATATACAAAATTGCATAGACAATGTAGGGTCTAAATTAGTGTATTTCACTGTTTTACTAACCTAGTCTGAGAGTCGAGAATGATCTTGGTTATACTGGGGGAAATCTATTGATCATACAGATACCAAGAACGAGACCTTTGCTTTCAAATGATTTTCTGAATTCAAAAATAAAACCAATCAATATCTATCGAAGTGCAATAAATCCTCGCAAACCAGGAATTAGATGTACAAATTCAAGTATTAATTTATCAGTTTATACTCTTTGTTCTGAAACGGTATAAAATCTCTTTCCAAACGGTATTATTTGAAGTTATAAGTTAATCAATACAAAAAAGCAGCACACACGATAATGCAGCAATGGAGTTAGTTATTTGTTATGTAGTAAAGTAAAACCCTTCTAGTGAACGTATTAAAATTCGAATTAATCTGTGTTTTCATTAGAATATATTTATCTATTCCTTCCTTATTCGAAAATATAAATGCAAATATAATTCATAAATATGAATATGTCATATAGCATTTATCCTTTAGATTCTGCTGTGTATGCCAGTGTGAACGTATGTGCGCATATGTGTATTTTAATACGTGTACCTGTAATCGATGTGGAATTGTGTTTGTGTATTTATTTTTTATGAGGTCATTACTTTTGCTAAGTTTCTCAAAAAGTGTTCTTTAATGACACATCTGACAGTATTGACACCAGTTAAATGACAGCAATGGTGATACTTCGATCAACTGCAAACAAGAATCCATATATTTTTCCATGCGGTCTCTCTCTCTGGTATATGGGGTTCTAACGTGTATAATTTTTTTTGTTTTCAGACATAAATGTTCTTTAATCTGATATGCTGTTGACAGAAGTGACTCATGTTACCCGTCCAATGTATGATCCGCATTTCCAAGAAATATGACTCTTCGTCATCAAATCACTGAGTTGTATTAAACTCGCAAACATTCAGATAACTATCAATGCCAATTAAGAACTCTATATACATCTATAAAAATTAAAGTGTCTATCTATGGGTATGTATGTGTGTGCTTGTGAGTGTGCATTTCCCTAATAAACTACGTTGTCAATATTCAGTCTTAAGACTCGAGATTTGACATAAGGGGTATTGATATTTGGGAAAATCTTTTTAATTTGTTTTAGCTAGAAATTTGGTCGCTAAAGGGTTTAACGATTTTACCTTTCCAAATTCTACCACACTCCCCCGCCAATTTTGGATCTAAATAATTTAAATTTTAGATGTAGGTTACCTAGACATGAGTTAAACTGTGTAATATATCTATCTATATATATATATATATATATATATATATATATATATATATATATATATATAAGACAAAAACACTGCTGAGGAAGACCGGAAAAGATGAAGTAAAAAGAAAAAAAAAACAGGTGTAGACGAGTATGGTTGAGTGAAAATAGATAGTCAACGACGAGTATGGTTGAAGTGAAGATTGATAGTCAAATAAAGGTTAGACACTCCTCTGAGTGTCTAACCTTTATTTGACTATCAATCTTTACTTCAATGTAAAATTATTTATAATTATATAAGTTGCTGGTATGTCCGGTGTATGTAAATCCGTGGGTGGTGTGGAACTTTGATTAATTTCGTGAGAAAGGTACCTCTCTTTTTTAACATCTGTTTGTTTTTCTTTTTTACTTCATCTTTTCCGGTCTTCCTCCGCATTGTGTTTGGCTTAAAACACACACACACACACATCTCTCTCTCTCTCTATATATATATATATATATAGACATATATATATATACATATATATATATATGCACATAAAGTAATGAACAGTACATAACGCACGCGCAAAGCCGGATTGAACCACTAGTATATAATAAAATCAATATACTTTCTATAACAATCATATTTAAAGTAAATCCTCTAAACTTCATAACTGACGTGTCTGTCCCAATGACATGGAAATATCTTTTGATCCCAGTCTTTTTAATGCCGAATCTTTGATTAGGAGTAGGAATATATATATATATATATATATATATATATATGTATATATATATATATATATATATATATATATATATATATATATATATATGTGTGTGTGTGTGTGTGTGTGTATGAGTTTTATCGAAAAATACTATTATAATATTGCACTTAAACCAAATTTATATTTATAATTTTACTCTATTTTATTTCTATCTTTAACCCATATAAATTTTCTTATCAAGTTAAATCCATACCTTTATTTTAATTTTTTCCAGATACATCTGCCTTACTTTTAATGCTAGGTTTATTTATGGTGCCTTTTACATATAGTAAAAACGCTTCCCAATATTTGCCGATGAGGAAACTTTGTTTGTTAAAAATACTATATGTAAAAATTATTGTAACTTGATGTCTAACACAAGAAAAACACTGTTTTCCGAAACAATCGTACACATTATTGATTTTGTTGTTGTTCCTTCTTATGAAACGGATTTTTAATTTAATTATAATTTGATTTTTAAATTACCAATCACATTACTATATATATATATATATATATATATATATATATATATATATATATATGTATGTATATATACATATATATATATATATATATATATATATATCTTCAAAATATTTATTAAAAAGAACGTTTTTTTCCTTCAAGAAAAGATTAAAGTTTTACTTTTGTTCACCGTAAATACTTAGGTGTAAGTACATGTTTTTTTAAAGACGTTTTGTTCAGTGAAGTTTCTAGGAGGAGCACATAAATTTTACACACACACACACACACACACACACATACACACACACCCACACACATATATATATTTTTTTTCTAAAGAAATACGTAAAAATATGTTGACGAAAACGTAAATTGTTAGATGAAATTACAGGAAGAATTTACATTTTTTTTTCAAGAAAACTTAATATATTTATTTTATTTTATGGTATTTTTACGGCCGTTCATTTCCGGTGGAAGAACTTTCTCGAGATAAGGATATTTCCTTTGGACTCTTTTACTTCGGTCGACTGTTGAACGGCCACCGAGGTCAAAGAGGAAAGAGATAGGGTAAAAGAAATGTGTAAGTGTGCCGCAATAAAATACCGCATTCCCTTCGCATATTTTTAAGTGTAGTCATTTCGGACGCCCATAAATAAATGATTTTTACTCTAGAATTTCAACTGGTGAAGAGGATATAACGTACTTCTTTTGTGGGGTAATTACATTTACACGTTTTAATCTGTTCTTTTATTTTTGAAATTGTTGTGTATGTGGGTGGGGGTATCGACGGTACCCATGATGAAAACTATAGTAGGTGCCCGGGTACCCACTATATATATATATATATATATATATATATATATATATATATATATATATATATATATATATATATATATATTCTTAGTCAGTTTTGCTCGGAAATAACTGAACAATAATGGTTGCGACTGGCAATGAGTTCAGTGTTTACTTTACATTCACACTTTATTAATTGCTTCAATCACATCGAATCTGTAGTGCCGATACTTTAATCTCGAATCAACCAGCAACATTTTCATCTAGCTTCTCTTTCTGGAAATTCTAGATATGTTTACATCTGCATACCTGCACTTTAAAAATTAAAAAAATATATAATTGATTGAACATATTTTGAAATAAATACAAACCTCATCTAAGTATGTGACAGATGAACTTTTAATACGTTTGACGGTCTATTTTTTCCGTCAGTAGCGGAACGATAATAAATGCAGCATGCAAATATTTTATTATAAACTTTCCCACTTATAGCTGTAGATTTTCTTAGGAATTTAATGAAAAATATATATAAATGCACTTAAAAATTCTTTAAGACATAAACAAATAACAAATACTTACTGAATACTTTTTATCATTTTTTAGTTAATTCTGTCTTACTGAAATTCATTTTATGCAGCTCTTCAGTGTTAAAATAACATGCCATTAGTAAGTAGATCATTCGAACCTGCTTTGAAATTACTACTGCGCATTTATCATCGAAATTATTATTAAACATGGTATTTGTTGAAATCTCCACATGCAACATATGCCGCAATTTCTAGTATAGGAAAAATCGTGCAGAAATACACATATACTTTTTGGTAAAATCTACGCCGAAATGTCAGACTATTCGTAAATGAAATAATACACCTTTCCTTTTACAACCAAATATTACCTGAAGTTATTCGATCAACCCCAGGAAATGAAGTGTTTTCTAAAATTCTCTACCATTAAGCGATATATTAAAATATAAAATTCACTAACATAATGCATATTTAGCTCTAAAATACTCATTAAGACAATAGATTTACACATAAATTGTAGGGAATTTGAAACGGAAAATGGCCGATAATCTAACTTCAAAGCAAATATCATTACCTTGTAACTTTTGTAATTTAATTAAATCCAAATAAGAATTCATACCCAAGTATTTCCAGATATTCAAAGTAATTATATAGTTTCAAGTTGGATGAATGAACAAACTATTCTTGCAGCCCAAAACAAAGACTCCTATAACATTATCATATTTTCAGCTTAATATTCAAAAGGTTAAGTTACATACACGCCCTTACACATTACTAGTGGAAGCAGACCAAAGAAATAATTAAGCACAAGCATTTTTTCATTAACAAGATTTGCCACATGAGACAACCGCACTAATTTTAGTAAATTTAAAAGGACATTCCATAGTTACAAGGGGACTAATGGGATGTTATCTTTAGCAATATCATGAAGTTCAAAAATGCTTCTCGAAAACCGACCCAACCAAATAACACATCTCACCGCATTATTTTCCCAGAAATTATTTTTTCCAAGAAAAGGAATGAAATTATCTGCTATAATTGTGGACGATTAATCACACATATTTCCTATAAAAACTCAAAAGTGTACGCCATCAAAAACGTTGAGAACTTTCAGGAAGAATACACATTTCTATTTCCATGTAAATTTGGAAATACGACAAAAGGTAAAACTCTTTTTGTAGATTGCCGCACTACATCACTCGTTATCACCAAAGAATCCCATTTTATTAATTTCTATTCGAACTATAATCTACATAGACATGTTGTTGAATTGGTCGACGGAAGGCAAATATGATCTGGAAAAGAGGCGATGCTAAAATATCACTGACAAATAATAAAGGCGAAATTTGTAAACGTTTTCTTAAAAACGCTCTTTTCATACCTACGTTTAAGCTAGAGATATTTTTCGTACAGGCAGCTATCAAACAAGGCGCTGATACAAAGTTTGACCGTAACAATTCAAAAATGATATAACTTAATGGAACTGTATTTGACATTAAAGAAAATGTCCGACTATGTCTTTTAAATAGTATGGTTCCCTTAAAAACTACCTTCCACGAATTGAAAACCTGTCATAAAATTCTCGGACACTGCAATACTGCTGGTATTAAAAACTATCAAATTTAGTCGCAAGTATGAAAATAATACCTTCAGACTATCTTCCAAATGAAGATGTTTATGCACAGGGAAATATAACGAAATATATAAGCAAAACGCAGACAAAGTATTCTCTCACTTTTACACCGTGACTTGGCAGGTCCGATAAGTCCGATAGGGAAAAGATAACTTCAGGTATGCATTAAAGTTTGTTGAGGATTATGCAGCTTTAATTCTGGGTTTTTTTTTTTTCATAAAAATCAAATCCGAGATTATCCTAGCCACTTAGAAATATTTAGATTACATCGCCTCGTACGACCCGGTAAAATGTATTCGTCCAGACAATGAAACTGAATTAACTAGTAAAGACTGTTTACTTCTATTAATTAACCATCGTATTAAACACGAGAAACCAGCTCCTTATTCCTCATTGCAAAGTAGCAGAGGTGAAAGGGCATGACGGACCCTTTTCGAAATGGCAAGACGTCTACTTATTGAATCTGGTTGAAACATATATCCGAATCTGGATGCGACATATATCCGAAATAGATCGTTCAATACACCATTAGGCAAAACCCCCATGAAGCGTTTTGCCCTGTAAAACCCAAATAGACACATATGCATATAGTTGGGTCAAATTGGCATGCATTCATAGAAAATGCCCGCAAACCAAATATCAAAAGCTAAAAAGGTAACAATAAAAGCAACCCGGCATATTTGATTTATTTTCCCGACTAAAATGCCATAAAAAGTAAAATATGTAAAATTCAATGACACATTTAATTTAAAAATGTGAGAAATACGTCCTAGTGTTTTTGTAAATCACAATGAGCATATTAATAATGACGTAATTGTAGTAAAACTACTAACATAAATATTAACATGCCTCGTCGATACCCGATAAGAGACCGAAAAAACGTACTTCCTTAAAATTAAAAAAAATAAAACAACTAAAGACTACGCTGTAGATTACTGCTATTCGTTGAAAAAAAAAACGCAATAGACAGTTATCTTAAGGCGATTAACTCCGAAAATCAGCAGGATAGGAAAAAAAAGCTATGGAAATCGAATTGAAAGACTTATCTGAAAATAATGCATATTAAACAGTAGCCAAGCTAAAAGATAAGTTGCTCGCTGGGGTTTCTCTAAACAATCAGAACTTCTGGCAGTGAAAGTTTTAAAGTTAGCTTTTTTGCAAAAGGTTTTTCGCCAAATTTATGGAGTCGAATATTTGGCCACATTCTCACCGACGACAAATTATATGCCAATTAGAAGTTTATTGCAACTTGCCACTCAGTACAATTTACAAATATATCAAATGGATGAAAAAGTGTTTATTTAACGGCTCCGATTGACTGTGAGATTTATATTACACCCCCCGACGATTTAAAATGGAGAATGAAAAAATCGTTTAGAAACTAAATAAGTCGCTTAATGTATTAAATAAAGCGATCACAGTTGGAATATAACACGCAATAATTATTTCATAAAAAAAAACAGGTATTGTCCCGTAGAAGCGGGCATGTATACAAAAATAGGTAATTAATAGTTTATTTTGATTTAATGTTGACGATATAGTACTCGTCTCAAATGAGATAACACTAACAAATGGTAAAAGAAGATAACTTTTAAAAAATTCAAATGGCCGATCTTGGTTCCTTAGTATAAAGTTTACTTGCGAAAATAAAACTATAAAAATGAACAGATCCCGGTACATTGACAAACTCATGCTAAAGTTTGGAATGACAGATCTCAAAGCACATATAATTCACGTAGAGTGATATAAATAAGAATACAGGGACCGAAACTAAATTAATAGATGATCATTTATACAGAGAAATTATTGGAAGTCTAATATATTTAATGGCAGTTACTAACAAAGTTACCAACACTTATCAAAAACGACAATTAAGGACTTTCTGTGGGGTAGATGGTTAGAAAAGAAGAAAAAAAAAAGAAACGTACCGGGCGTATCTGCATCGCTCTTTGGGAAAGAAGAAGGAAAGGATGGCCAGCACATTTGTATACGCGAAGGGCATCTTGGGAAGGCAGAGCATGATGGGAGAAGCTATTATTTTTTTCCCGTCTCTTCCTTTTTTTCTAGATACAAGGATATAAAAGCAGGGAAAACTTACCCGGGGCAGCAGAGAGAAAAGAGTCGTGAACATCTCTTGAAAAGAATTTTGTATTGCTGTCGTTCGGATTGTGCGGTGTGACATTAGTGGCGAGAGGCCAGGTGTGGTCGATTGGAAAAGAAGAGGGCAGAAATGTGTTGTTGTCGAGAGAGTGACTCATTCCTTCCCGAACCCCAGAACTGAATCCTGATTATAACCTTATACTTTCCTCGTGCAAAAATGTGTGTTATTTACAAGGAACCAAGAAAGTCTGTTTAGTATTGGAAAACTCCATAAACCCTCTAAATTTAGAGAGAGTTTTAGATTCTGATTGGGGAAAATCTGAGGATTGAAAAAGTATAACGGACTACTGTTTAAGACTGTGAAATACTTGACCTATTATCCCCTGAAAAACTAAAAAGGGCAGAATTGTTTCCCTTTCTACCTTTGAAGCAAAGTTTGTTGAATTTTCATACACTACGCAAGACAACTTTTTCAAACAACCTTCTAACATGCATATTATAATCCGATCTAATTGGAAAAAACAAGAATAATCCATAGTAACAACCAGAGTAGCATTTTATTTACAAATAACTCTATGCTTTATCCAAGGTCAAAACATATTGATATCAAATATTATTTCAGTAAAAAATTTATAACTCTTAATTATATAGAATTTTAAAATTATATAGCTTACATTTTTACTAAACCGATAACAGAATAAAATTAAAACATTTTATCGCGTAACCGTTTGGAATTTAATCTCGAATAAATCTATTTTCAGACACACAAAATGAGAAGTCAAACCACAGAAATAAAAGAAAAAACATGTAAGATTTCACGAGTATGTCGATAAATCATCGCCCTTCTTCTTAATCAAAGAACTAAAACGTGATTTTTTTTCTTCATTTTCTTCTTCCGTCTGCATAAACCCTTTTTTATAAAACACATTGTATGTATATAGATGTCTATGTATGTATGTATGCATGCATGCGAACAATTGAATTTAAAGTGACTTACAACGAATAAGTCCTGCATCTCTGTATAAAATATGCGTATCCGTATGCAATTGCATATGTATATTTTAAAGTATGTATATATTTATACATATATTAAGAATAAAAGAAATCTTAGACAATTGGATAAAAATGTGTGCCTTTTCCATATAGACGAACACTTGCCATCAAAATAACTATAAAGCAGATAAATGCTCGCAATATCTCGTCTGTGAGAAAGAGATTGCAGGCAAGAGAAATGGCATCCTCCACTTAGCTACGAAGTCTTTTTTTAACACTGTCAAGGCATGAAAATATCTATAAAGCAGCTCCTGCCCAGATGTTTCAACAGTACCCCATCATTGGATGTACCTAGCTGTTATATGGATGGAGAATTGTAGCAGCAATAATATATCTACTAGAGCGGTAGAAAAATCCCATCATTTTTCAGCGACCTTGTCAACGGATTTGGTGTACGTGTTCCATTCCAGATTAGAAGAAAATATAAGACCCAGAAGCATGTAAAAATATTGACCCCCAAATGAAAGCCAGTCATTTCAAGTTATACCAGACGGGGGTAAAGGAATTAATGATATCAAAATAAAAGCTTGGTTTAAGACGCATTAAAATAAACCAGATACCTATTTCCCCATTGAACCACCTGATCAAGATCACAGAAGAAAGAATAAAAAAAGAACTTAATAATTTAAAGCTTTTCAAGTGGTATCATATATGGTAGTATCGTCTGCATAAATGTCGACGAATGATCTGAGGATGTGATTGGGGGATCATTTATGAACATTAGGAGGAGAGTTGGATACAGCATGGTGCTTGACGGACTTCAGCATTTATATTGTCGGCTTCTGATTTCTACCCATCAACCACTATAATAAATCTATCAGAGAGAAAAAAATAATAATTGAGGAGATATTTTCAGCTATAATGTAGCTATAGTGGAATATACTTTTATGCCATATTTTATTAAAGACTTCTAAGTCACGATCAATTGTCCCAGAAACGAGGGCTCTGTCGAGAGATTCGCTAATCCTATGAGATATAACTCTTAAAATATATGCCGTAGATGTAGCAGAACGTGAAGAATACTGCATGTTACTGAACAGGTCATAACTGCCGGAGTGGTTGAATACTTTTCTATTTAAAATAAATCCCCAAAACGTACTCAGGACTCACAAGAGACTTATTGGTTTGTAGTGAAAAAATAATGACCGATCACCGGACTTTTCAAATACGGGACATATTGATCAGCTTTTTTAATGTGTTGGGAAATAATTTTCCATAAGAAAATGCTTCAACTGCTTTCTAAGTATAGGAGAAAG
This sequence comes from Euprymna scolopes, assembly GCF_053919585.1. Taxonomy (NCBI): domain Eukaryota; kingdom Metazoa; phylum Mollusca; class Cephalopoda; order Sepiida; family Sepiolidae; genus Euprymna; species Euprymna scolopes. The sequence goes on from NC_136497.1 coordinate 117,131,347, forward strand.
TTCTGGTTTAAATATTTCGGCACAATAATTGAAATGCCGTTAAATCCGGTTGCTTTGCTGGAATCGAGGTTTTTGTTTAGCTTGACAACATCACGCAGATATATTTATATACAGAATAACGTGTTTTCAGAAACAGGAAGAAAAACAGAAGGACTGGCGGCCATGATCGCATATTGTAGAATAAGTTGCAAAGTTCTGGCTTCATCTGATTCTAACGATATTGCCTGATGTTAATCGATGATGGTTGAGACAGAGCACACGCTTCTGTTCAGGACTCTGTTTTTTATTTGAAAAAAAAAAACAGGTCGGAAGCAAGCCGCTGTCAACTACTTCAAATTTGACGTCTTAGCATGCAACTGTCTCGCGTTCATTATTATTCTTTTAAGGTGATTCCTGGCAGTCCTGAAGGTTGCTTTAGTCTCAATACATCTGTTACGTAGAAAGTAATGAAAATTTGTTTATTTGTTCAATAGCCGCTGCACATTCTGGAGAAAACGGAGATTGGCTGGCATTTTTCGGAGAGTATGAGCGATCTATACTTACAAGTTACTATTTCGTCAGGTCTAATAGAAGACACGTTATTATTATTTTAAAACGTGGAATGCAAAAGTATATCTCTAATAAATGTACGGAAACTATCTCATAGTAACTATCCATAGAGGATCTATACATTGTATGATGGAGAAGTATCCCAGAGTACTTATTATTGTTGAACATTTACGTACAGTTGTTTTAAAAATTGTTTAAGCATGGGTTAGTCTATAACAGATTGGTGAAGAGGATCTGAGTGAATGAGAGCTCAGAATGCTCACGCACTTCACCACAAGAGAAAACAATTCGGACCTTAATCTACTTACTGCACTGATCGGCGTATAACGTTAGAAGAGGGTATTGTTCAGTGTGGATTTCGATGCATGCCATTCTTAGGGTACATCAATGTGATTGATAGATGGATTCACCGAATACTACAATAGGACAAAAATTGCCACCGACTGGATGCTTGTTCAATCAGTTGCAACCGAAACTGATGGATTTTTCGACCACTCATCACAGGTAATGAAACGGGGTTTAATCACACCAGGTCAGGTACTAAATGTGGGCCGATAGCCATACATACATCATGTTCTCCAGTAAAAGAATTTAAACGAAGATACCTGCAAGAGAAATGATGTTTCACCTATTCTGGGACAGATTTTATTGAACCAGAGTTGACTTTTATGCTTGACTGTTAAAACGTTGAAAAACCTGAAGTTGCTGATTGCATATGAAATATACGCATGTAGTTTGAAAGATGATAACGCGAAGCAACACACAAGTGAATAATATGGAATGTGTGCTAAGCTTGATATTTGTAACCTCCCGTAGAGTCGCATCATGGCAGCGTACCTCTCCTACTTGTTCGGGTCACTTACTTGTGAAGTATGTTGACGTCTTTTACGTGAAAACTACGCCGTAGTCGCAGCCCTGAAAAATAATGGATTACAACCGCTGACATTCACGAGAAAGCTATCACGGTTCTCGTTCATCGTGAGCAAAAATGCATTTATAATGTTAATTACTAAAATTAAATAAATTTGGGGAGAAAACGGTCACTCGTTTTAATGTTTCTACCCTTGAATTGGTAGCTTTTCAATTAGAACTCAGGGATCATTACTTTTACAATGACTCATCTGTACACGTACACACACACACACACACACACACATATATATATATATATATATAGTCATCGATATACAGTCCTGTTTCGTTGTATCACAACTCATCAGTGCCGCTAGACTAGCATCTCTCCCAAGCGAAGGATCGAACCTAGAACCGTCGTGTTGACTGTACGACAGTGAAGGTTCCTAACAATTATGCTAATCGGCAGCTGCCGTGCGAGTCGTGATTAAACGATGTTTTGACATCGTCCAAAATACCTAAGCTCAATTTGTTTCCACAAGGAGCATCGCTTTATACGCTAATGGTAATTCGTGTGTCACTTCTCCCTATGCTGTTGAGGAGCATTATAGTCATCCACATACAGAACTGTTTCGCTGTTTGCCAGCTCATCAGTGCGGCTAGACATGCAACTACCTCAGGCCATGATTGAAACCCGACCGCCTGTACGACAATCAAGGCTCCTAACCATTGCGCTAATGAGCGATATATGTGCATATATATGTGTATGTGTGTGTGTGTGTGTGTGTGTGTGTGTGTGTGTGTGTGTTTGTAGTAAAGTATGAGTTCTTTCTATGATATTCTAAAGGTACTTCTTGACTGTGTGATCAGCAATTATTTTGTTTCATTCTTTGGGGATAGGCATTATATTTTACCTTTATAGATAGATTTTTCTCGCAAGCTATGTAATCCTATCAATTTGGATGCGTCTTATTTCTCTGGTGCGCAAATTCAATTCAGCAAAAAAAAACTTTTATGTTGTTTTTTTTTACACTGCTTTGACTTCGCTTGTTTTAAGTAGATACTGCATTGTTAATGCACATACTCTTCGTGGCTTTATGATTTTTTTTGCATACCTGATATAAACACTTTACTCGTATTTAGTTGTGAAAATGCTACTTGTTAATGTATGACTTCTAATTGATAAAATTAGTAATGGTAATAAGCACAATATTACCAACATAAAAATCGACTTTTTCCTTTATATTTTATTTCTCATTTTTGTTCTTTGTTTCGCATTGCCCTTTGTTCCACTTTCTTTTATAAGCTTTTTTTCACGTGACATTTTTTGCCATTGCGTTAACTTGAGACTTTTTTTGTTCAAATTGAAACAGGAAATGGCTGACACTGCCTTTTGCGCGTGCGTGTGGCGCCTTCAGGCAGAAACGAACGAATCGATCGATCGCAGAGGTTCTTTTTCGAAACCAGACTTCCTGATCTCTGCTCTCGTTTGCCTACAGTCATTTCCTCAATACAAAGACTTTCATTTCGAATAGGAAAAAACTAAAGAGAATCAGAAATGAAAGTATAAAAAGTAAAAAATTACAACAAAGAAAATGAAAAATACGAACATTAGTAAGCGAAAAAAGTTGCATAACAGGTGATTTATTTACTCTCTTAGTATT
>NC_136497.1:117139411-117244411 GCF_053919585.1 Euprymna scolopes
TTTCATATCTAAATATATGTGCGAATATTTCATTATGGGTAGTAATTTAAAAACCGGGTAATAAACTTAGATAACAAACAAACGAACATTGGATTTTAATTTGAGTCAACAAGTCAACGGTATAATTCTGGATTCTTCTAATGGGAACATTGTTTTCATCATGTTTTCGTTTTGAAAATGTTTAATCTTTTCATATCATTTCAACTGATTTTAAAATTCTTGATTTTAATTAATCATTGCATTATTGAATCTTTACACAGTTCTTTTCTTTTGCGTTTATGAAGAGATTTAATGCAATGTTGTTCCCCCTAATGCCAGTACCAGGAAATTTATAGCCACGCTATAATATAGATTTGTTAATATTTTTCCTCTGATGAGAACTAACCATTTCTTTAAGACTCCCCGGTCTTAGTAAATTTCAATATATCTTATTTTAGTATAATGTCGAACAGTGAATTTTTGTAAGATATATTTTTACGTTCTTAAGTTGTATTCTTCTATAGCAAGTTCCATTTACTATCGTGGTTGTATGGAGCTGTTTTGTTGGAATCATTGTATAAATATTTATATTTACTCTAAGATTACAGACTCTTTTGGCTTCTAAACTATATCTCTACTTATTGTATATATATATATACATATATATATATTTGTATATATATATATATATATATATGCAAGCTTGCAACGCTGCTTAAACATGATATTTTCATTCATGCAGATTGTGTATATATTGTTATATAATCAATCCACTGTTGATTATAATATACTACGATGAATAATTTGCCCAACTGTGTAATTTGCAATAAAGATTATATTTATAATGTTGTTCATCAAATTATGTCTAGGTTTATATACAATATAACGTAAGTTAATGTATTGACTTGGCGACGTATGCCCTGGAAATGTCACTTATGTTTAAGGTTTAGGCTTAAAATATGCAAACGAAAAAATTATTTGCGGCGTTTTAATTTTAATCTTCTATTTGTAAATTTAATTTATCAATAATAAGACAAAACAAAACAAACAAATGGTGAGGTACACACATCCTTGAACAGGGAAATATTCGATTATAGTCGAATGGTCCACTACTAAGCTATATATTAAGATTATAATTAATCTGTTTTTTTAAGAAGGCATGATCTGCTGAAATTGTTTTTTTCACTTTCCAGTGTAAAATAGAATATCGCTCTTTTTCAAATTATTCGTTTTTATTGAAAGGATAAACAAGTTATTTTTAAGATGAGATGTTTTCGATTTTTAATAACATCTAATGACTTTCTATAAAATCATATCTAAGAACATTACCAGACATATAAATTAGAATTGTGTGAAATTTGGGAAAAATAAGTTCAGACGTTTCGGGACATATGAGAGAAACTGATACACTCACAAAGTAGTATATATATATATATATATATATATATATATATATATATATATATATGTATATGTGTATATATATATATATATATAAATATATATATGCACATATATATGCATACATATATATATATATATACACGTACATGCATATATATATATATATATATATATATATATATATATATATATATATATATATATATATATATAACGAAAATCAATGAGTCAGTATGAAAGTGTTGTTTAATAAACGAAGTAAGCTATAATTCTGGCTAGTCATAGGTGAATGACAATTTAGTAGTGGTATACGTATTGCGCCAGGATGTATAAATTCGGCATTTCTGTATCTGGAGAATATTAAAAAAAAACACCAGAAGCGATGCACCGTCAATATCCGTTAACATATATTAAGGAGAAGAACAAAATTATATATAATCCAAGGTCTATTTTCTGGATCTTTTGTGGCATTCAATTTAATCGACTGTCGGTAACAAAGATTCCAAAATTGTTGATCAATCTACACAATCTACCTGTATTACTTACAACTTAATTGTGTTAATTTTTGTGTTTATTTAACGTCGAAATATACGGGGTAATATTTTAATTAATACATGTCTCTCTTTGTTTCTTTATATATATATATATATATATATATATATATATATATATATATATATATATATATGTATGTATATATATATATATATAAATATCTATACGTGTGTGGTATTGTGTATGAGAGAGCGTGTGTATTAGAGTACATCTATCATTATGAGAGAAACCATGTGTATTAGTTGTGTCTACGTTCGATATTTATTTGGATGTATTGATAATATATTATTGGAATCCTATTTGAGATAAGCAGTTTATGTATTTTTTTTTCGGAATATTATCATCATCTACTTGTTGATCCACAACGTTTCGATCTACTATTCTTCTTGCTTCCGCCGGGACGGGATATGAATGCTAAGTTTCTGTATTCTGCGTAATTACTGCCTTCCATAGTTCTTGTCGTCTCACCACATTTTGGCCAACTAAGCATCGGACTTTGTGTAAGATAAGAACTGGTATCTTTAGACAATGCTGGAACCGCAGAAATTTAACGTCTCTATCCAATGCGCCAAGGGACCTGAAGAGCGATCAAGGTTGTTTTTGTTTTTGATCTTATATATCCGAGTTTCTTTGGAGTAACCGCTGGACGACAATAATCCGCAAAGACGATAATAGTCCAAAAATAAATAAATAAATGCATAACTAATGTATTAATCAAAAGTGTATAATTACGTGAGTTATCAAATATTTTATCCATGAGTTCTTATTAACATTTTTCATCTGATGGAGTGCAGTGTTTCTCTATTTAAATCGTCGGCGTATGATTGATGATATATGCGATGTGCTTTGTGTACTTTCCCTCACCACATGGAATTGTTTCATCTCAGAGGTAGGATGTCACGTAACATTTCCGTGATCTCATGGAATAATATACAAATATATATAGTTGTTCTTTATTATCACGAGAAAGCAATATTTGCGTTCTTTAATTGTATCTCTAAGTGTTTATTTATGGTTCTATCATATTTTTTGTTTAATTCCTTATTATATGTTGATAGCTCCTTCTTCCAGTCTCTTCTTTTTCTCTCTTTCTCTCTGCCTGTATATATGTATATGTATATATATATATATGTGTGTGTGTGTGTGTGTGCGTGTGTGTGTGTGTTTGTGAAGCTAGAAAAATAAAGATATATTATAGAAAGCAAACTTATCGAGATAGGAAATGCTCAACACTATTCAAAGCAACAATATACATTTATTAACTGACAGAAATACAGTTTCCATAATTTATTATGATATAGAATTAATAAAGTAAGTATAGTTTTATTTCAAAAATGTCTTCTTAATCTTTTTGTATTTGCATATTTATATTTAGTTTTATTTTTTAAATTACTCTTTCAATATTTTTAAATTATTGTTTGAGTTTATAGATTCTATCGATTTTTATCTCTTTTTAGTAACACTTAGTATTATTGTGATTCTTTCTTTTCTCATTACTATTTCCTTTGTCCGTGTCTGCTTTTTCTGCCTCCATATTGTTTTTTTTCTTTTCCTTCTTGTCCTTTTTTCGTTTAAGTTATATTATTCCTTTATGATGTTCATTGTAACCATTTTATATCTATGCATTATATCTACATTGTAAATTCTGTATAATTCTACTTTTCTCTCTTTCTCAGTAAAATCATTTAGTTTTGAAATGGCATGGCTTATAGAGGTTTTCCCCCTCATTATCATTTATCTCCGATCGGATTTTATCATAAAGTTTTACGTAAGCTTTATTTACTCATTTGTCAGTTACTATATATATATATATATATATATATATATATATATATATACATAACATTATATGTATATTAACTATATATAATTTCATATAAATATTAATTGCATGCAAATAAACATTATTTTTATGTTGCTACACGCTCATAACAACGTATCAGTGAATTACTAATAAATAACGAAATGATCCCGACAGGGGGAAAATGCAGAAAAAAATGTCTCTATCTTTAAAAATTTCAAGCTTTCAAACAGAAGATAGCAAACCATATCCAAACATTTAAGTTTAACTGTCACATAGTGAAGAAAATAAAAAAGCGACAACAGATAATTAGAATGAGTTATTGAAAAAGAAGACACACATATGTTGATGTTTTCAATGCTAGGAACAGAGAGGAGGTGACAGCAAAAAATCTAATTACATAAAACATTATTAAATAAAAGGACTAGGAGCTATAAAGAATGGAAACAACTAATGAGACGAGCCGGAAAACATTTGAACACCGGTCGTCATGCGGTGTTATAAATTGGGCGCTAGTCTCATACTCGGTAGATGTTTAAATAGTAACGGAGTCAGGACAACGCGATGACGATCATTACTTGCAATAAGTTCATCAGTTGATAGATTTACAGTGGGAAAACAACGTGCTTCCCGCTAGCAGGGAAAATGTATCGAACCGTCCTCCCCATAAAAAAAACAAATAACGGATAGTCCTATAATCAAAGTTGGTTATACCGACAGGGACTGGGAATTATTCATGGACACATCGACCCGCCACAGGCATATGTGTGATTTAACTGACACCTGGAAGTACACATCAGATTAAGAACGGTTGGTTCCACTTTTGTTCGAACTTATAAGGCATAAAGCCCTCAGTATAATCACGGAAGAACAGCTCCTACGGAATATAAAACTCGTTGCGGTGAAATATCTACATCAAAAATGCATAGATATAGACTCCACAATATGTAACAGCAAGAAGGGGAGAGATTTTAGTAAAACTTCTCTCCCAAGCTAGCTATTATAATTTTACTTTCCACTGTCCTAAGGAGAGCTGCCGACAGACGATAAATTATTCGGAGCGCATGGTAGATAGCCAACTCGTAGCTGGACTTACACATACAGAGTTTCAATGCAAGCTGTTGGCTGAAGCCAATATTTGGACAACAAGGGAAAAGAAAGTTGATAGACTGCTTAGTCTACATAAATAAGCGTTCGACTTTGGCTCAACAAAGCCCGAGGAGAAACCATCTGGGGAGAGTGAGGAACCCAGAACCCCTAGAAATAAACCTTGTGAAGGGTGTGGAATGATACCATAACCCATCGGGTTAAAAGGACTGAATAATTGTCCGTCGAATCACTTCAGATACCATAATTGTGAAATTACTGGATACTTACGAAAAGTTTTTCCTAAACCAGAGAGGTCGAGAACGGGGTTAACGAGTGATTCAACATGACACCCGTCAAAATACTTAACAGCAGAAAAGGAAGACCAGGGTTTTGTTAATGTAAACAGAAATTAGCAATAATGTCACATCTTGGGTGGAACAGAAGTAGATTTAAAAAAAACACTCCATATCGCCACCTTCCATAAAAGTCGAAGTATCTTTGATACCAAAGTCCCATACCGAATGTGGGCGCGTCTAAGATAAAAGGACTTACTGTTGAATATGCCATAACCAGAGCAGTGAGTTCTCAAGCACGTTCATCGTGATTTTACCGATTCAGATAATCACTGAATTTCTTGGAGTACGCACATCGCCACTTCTCACACGAGATATCGAAAGCTTACATGTCAATCCTGAATATAACAGAATGCGGATAGCCTAAAAAGAAACGATTCTGAACAAACCTATAGGAATCCTGTTTACCGCTATTGTAAATAATAGGTAACGTTTAGAAAATGGTTACATAACCACTTCAAATCAAGTGGATCCAATACCTGCCCCATCAACCTTTACAAGTGATGCCAGAGAGACAATTGGATACAGCGTTCGCGCCGGGAACGAAACCGTCGGCTGCGCATACACTCATTCCAGTCACATCATAGGAGAAAGAAGGTGAAAGATTTAGTTAGATATGGATGGTGTGTTGGGAATCATCGAGCCAATGCCAGCAGGTACGCCTATTGTATAATGCTCGAGGATGATCGTAGCATAAAGAAGGATGAATCACCAAGAAGGACGGTGGACTCACAACAATTGAATGCTCAAATTATGAGTGAAAACCATCATACTCCATCCGCATTTACCAAAGTGTCTGTTGTGCCTACGCGGGAAAAGAAAGCAGTGTTTGATGCATGGAACGGATATCGCAGTTTACTGCTTTCCCAAACGACCTAAGACCCAACCACATTCATAACAGAAAGGGGCCGCTATCGGTACTTATCGATCACCCCAATGGTTCCACGCCTCTGGAGACGAGTATACTCGTCGGTTTGATGCCATTACGGTAGACCTGCTATGAAGGGCTCGTTGCATTGATGGTAACCTTCTCTGCGTTACAACATTGGAATCTGCTATGTGGCATATACTGGACTATATCACCCAAATAGTCGAGGTAGACAGAGGAATCTACCTCTCAACGGACTATAGAGGTTGGAATCTGGTATTTTCTGTTTCAGAGACACTGCCAATGCCCAACGAAATTAGGTTTAACTGTGGAGTAACTGGAAACTGATTTTTGCCGAATCCCGTTTTACGAAGGATGCAGTATCTCGCTTAATGGAGAAACAGGGGCAATGATATACGGATTGAAGTTTTATAAGATATTCTTATTGGAGTGCCCATATTTATTAGTTAGAGTGGACCTCAAGCTACTGGTAATATATTCTCATATCAGATCCTGGAAAACATTCACTCTTTTTTTTTCAAGGACGGCCGATAATGTACAGGTTCCTGATTAAGCACATTCCTGAAAAACCTAACGCAGCATCGGACTGCACGTCTCGATATCCGGCACCGTCTAGACATAGAAGATTAAGGACCCCGACACTACTCAGCAGATCAAGGGAGCTATGCAAGCATCAATCACGCCCGCATACGCACATGACCCCAAATTTAAAACTATAACCTTAGATGGAATCGTTGCAACTGCTGCGAACAATGAGGAGACATGACGGTCGTTACATACATATATATATATATATATATATATATATATATATATATATATATATATATATATATGATGGGTTCCTGAAGTCACGACACGAACTGCCTCTTAAGTCCGCTAATTCTAGCCGATTACAGACCAACAATGCTATATAGAAGGGTACCTATAAAAGGGAATGAAAATCTTCGAAAACATCTTAGAACTGAAGTACTACGGCCACGTCATCCCTTATATCAAGGAGTTTATGGAATGCTGGCTCAGGCTAGACAACGATAATTTTGGTCCAACCTATACGCCAGTATCTGACAATCAATGGCGCAAATTAAAAATAGCAACCTACTTTCTGTGATTGTAAGGGAAGAGATTGAACGGATGGTTAGGAATAAAATGGCATTTTACGAAAGTAAAACTGATGAAACTAGCTCTGATGAAAGCACTGAGAGTGTGGAAGTGCAGAGGGGAACTGTAAGCGATGATCGGAGGCGGGCAACTAAGGAGGAATGGAACCCTATGGTTAGGGGAAATGATGAGAAGGAGTTTGAAGGATCTAAGACAGATGAGATCAATGACTCTAAGTCAATGGAACTAGTGGAAGGATCAGCTGTATGGTGACGTGGTGATGAAGTGCGAGCCTTTAATTCTGTAGAAAAAGAAATACTCAGGAAGTGAAGGGAGGTTCTTCTTGGAGCCGAGATCATAAATATTACAAACTTGAAGAGCAGTGATAGGCAGAAGGTGAAAAGCAAGGAAAAATAGTTCAAGGAATAATTCACAACATCATCAGAAAGAATATATCGATTACGAAACTTTACAGGTTTCTATATGCAGCGTCATACATTATTGAGAATCGTATTATTTTAATACAGCAGAAAAAGAAAGGATAGAAGGCCATTCTGATTGAGGCGGCTTTAAAAATGTATTAAACGATGGCGGAAAGACGTTGGGAGAATCGAATATATAAGAAAAGGAATTAAACTAGGATAGAAAACCAAGGACAGGATTGAAAGGAGGTGCAGATTGCTGGAAAAGGGAACGATGGTCATTCTAACAATGTTGAAAGAGAAGGACCATACTGATGGTATGAAAATTAGGAACTTTGTTGGAAAAAGTGTTGGCTTCCGCGGAACAACTTTTTCCGGAACAATCAGTGTCAGCTGTATTAAGAATTACATAGTAGTAAACAGGCGGGAAACGCCAACACTTCAAATGCAGATAATACCAGGAAGTTCTGGAGTGGGATTTATGTCTGTCGAAGGGCGATATAATAAGAAGGCTAGCTAGTTAGGAGAGGCCAGAAGCAGACTATCAGGAATGCAGCAGATGAAGAACGTTAAGATAACCATTGATGACGTGAATACTGCAACACTAAGGATGGCAAACTGGAAGGCACCTGGTCGAGATGGAGTGATGGCCTTCTGGTACAAACAGTCCCATTGCCTTTATTCACCTATAGCTGCTGCCCTGCAAAGTATCCTTGAGTCGGGAGATGTCCCTGGTTGCCCTTTTTAAAGGAAAGGGGCGACACTAAATTGGAAAGATCCTGCCAAAGGAACAGATACCAACAATTATAGACCAATTACATATCTACCACTAATCTAGAAACTGTCAACTGGAATCTTTGCAGACAAAAAATATGTACATCTTGTGAGTAATTGTTTTCCCAGAGGAACAGGAAGGGTGTCAGAAAGGCTCGAGACATACCAAAGCACAATTACTGGCTGATAAGGCAGTAATGCAGGATGCAAAGAAGAAGAAGAGGAATCTGAGTACAGCAGTGATCGATTACAGAAAGTCTTACGACATGATTCCCATTCATGGATCCGTGAAAAACTATTGATGATAAAGGTTGCTAGAAATGTGGTAGGGCTTCTGGAGACAAGTATGGCTCAATAGAAAACCGTGCTGCCAGCAAAGGTAGAGTTGATGGGACAGTTTAGCATTAAACGTAGAATTTTGCAATTACAATGATGCCACTGAGCACCCTCTTGAGGAGAGAGAAACTTGGATATACCTTTGGATCTGGTAAAGGGAGCCTCAACCATTTACAGTTTATGGATGATTTGAAGATATTCGTTAGAAATTAAAAGGAAATAGAAAGACTGGTAGAGCTCTGGATGGGCATTGGGATTACTAAATGTTTGATGCTGGTGATAAAAACGGGAGTAAAGGTTCATTTGAATGGAATTGTACGGCCAAATTGAGAAATTATCAAAGAAATAGAACATAAAGGGTATAAGTATAGGGAGTGTTCGAGGGTGTAGGCATCATGAACAGAGAAATGAAAGAGAAGTCAGGAAGGCGTATCTTAGAAGAGTGAAAATTGTATGGAGGAAACCTAATGGAAGCGGTGAATGCATGGGCAGTCAGTGTTTTGAGATACAGTGCGGGAATTTTAGAATGGTCCGACAAGGAGTTGCATGCCATGGATATCAAAACAAGAAACGTTTTAGCAACGTTTGGTATATTCTAAATTCGAAGTAGCGTAGCGAGGCTTTATCAAAAGATGAAAGACGGTATAAGAGGATTAAAAAGTGTGAAAGATTGTGTTAGAACTGGGGAGATGTCGTTGAAGGAGCATGTGGTTAGAAGTGAGGAGTGGATTCTTAAGATTGGGGCCAATGAAGTTGAGGTATGTGAGATCAAGTCTGATTATCTGATACGTATGGATGGAGAAAGGGCAGAGGAACTGGCTAGGAAGAAAATGCACGGAATGCTCTTCCAGGATAAAGCAGAAGTGGCTGATGAAAGATCATGGCAATGGATTTGAGCTGGATATCTGTCTAAGAGTACTGCAGCTTTTGTTTGTGCACCACACGAGCAGGGATTAGGAACACGCTTGTTTAAAAAGTGGTTCTAGGAGAGGAAATTGCTGCTGAATCAATTGTGCACGTTACAGCAGGGTGTAGTGGACTTGCCCAGAGAGAGTACCGCATAAGACACGATCGCATGGGACTCCGAATATATTGGGAGGTCTGTCAGAAGGTTGGAGCGAAGTGATCTGGAAAGTCTTTCGAGCAGGTACCTGATGAAGTGAAAACAAGTCAGGATTGAAATCTAAAGGTTTGGTGGGGCAAAGGTATCATAATTACCAAGCAATTGGAATATAATAGTCCGGATTTGGTCGTCATTGACAAATTTCCCCCCAAAACTAGCAAATAGTAGACTTCTCAGTACATTGGGACAGGAATGTGAGAGAGAACGAGAACGAGAAGTGGTGCAATTATGCTCTATTGGCCTTGAAGTTAAGCCATATACACGGGGTTAACGCACAAACAACCCAGATCATAGTAGGTACACTAAGAGTAGTATAAAGTCGTATGGAAATATAATTAAAAAACTACGAATCCCCGATGTTTTAGGCGGCCTCAGACTTCTGCTATTGTAGATAGCACCAACATCCTAAGATCTTTGAGGCTCCTGGTTTGGAGCCGGGATTGAGGAAAATCCTCTGGAAATGAATTCCATCCCTTTACAGGGAGACGTTAATAAACGAAATGAGAATTATTATTATTATTATTATTATTATTATTATTATTATTATTATTATTATTATTTGTTAAATATAGAGGATCAATAAATATCATATTTTCTTCGGTTTTATTGTCATCATTTTTTCCTATATATAGGAATATACATTTAAAGAGTGTCCAATGTTAACAAGGTCCCATAACAACCAAATAAGTTCTAATTTAAAATAATATATTTTTTCTAATGCCAATCCCGTCTTAATAATCACAAATGTCAATCGGAAGATTCATTTGTTTATAAGATTCTGATTGTTATCATAAATTTTTCGGGTTGTGCGATAGCGGCTGTTATTTTTTTTTTTAATGTAAAATGCAATTTTCACTAATACACGACCTTGTTTTTGCTGAGAAATCTCTCTCTGTGTGTCTCTCTCTTTTTGTTTTATATACACATACACACACACAAACAAACATACATATATATATATATATATATATATATATATATATATGGGCTGGTTGGTTGTTTTTGTTTTACGGCATATCAACCATTTTTAGGTCATTTAATGCCGAATCCAGTGACTGTGAATACAAGTTTTTAATAGAATATGTATATATTTTTTCCAGTCAGTTTCTATTCAACCCATAGTTGGCGCCCTAACAGGTACTACCACACCGGGTCAGAGTGGACCTGGGAGTAATGACAATTAAGGGGTGACTCCACACTCCCCAAAGCCCGCAAGCTGGGGCCTCACCATCGAATATAGTGTAACGTCATATCCAGGACCTATATATATGGGGGTATGTAAATGTATACATGTTTTAAAGAATATCAAAGTTCTTTTAGGTTGTATTGTATAAACAAATCTATTCGAGCGCTAAAAAATATAGCATAAAAGTTGAACGATAAAAATGAATGAGATCTGAACTCACAAATTGCGTTGCGCTGAAAAACTGGCAAAAAAGAGTTGAAATGAATTGCATACTTATTGCTGGTTCTACACATCATGAGCTTTTACGGCACTGAAAATATTTTCTGTGTAAATTTTTCAAACAGACATAAACTGAGAGAAACTTGAATGTTGTCTACGCACACTTCTTTCTGTATAAGTTTTTTTGTCAGGACAACCTGACAGGAGAATACATTTCCATATATAAAACCCGGGCCACATATTCTATATCAACTAGTATATGCAACCCACAAAATGTTGTCTCGTAATGTCTAATCAACACGATATTTTACGATAAATGGTGCACCTTCCTTAACTGACGCAAGCTTAAATAGCAACGCGAAGTTTGACACTCCAGCAACCTAAATAAATTATTGTCATGGAACTTAATATTATTAAGAGACCAAAAAGAATATACTATAGCATAATAAAACGGTTGCTACGGCTCGACACACTACCAGAACTACCTTGGCCGAAATTGACTGAAGGACTCAAACGTCGTCTTTTAGTAGCCCATGGACGAACATATTTTCACTGTAAGTGGATTCGACTAAGAAACAGACACACGCATTGACCGATTCCGCCATGACAGTCACGGTCTTATAAATAATACAAATTTATTTTTTTATATACTAAAAACGTGTTTTCTGTCATAAACCATCACAATTGTGAATTTATTACACGAGCAAATAGGCAATATGATTCTTGAATTCCACATTTGCGTGTGAACACATGAAAACTGTTTCATGCTTTGACCTCCGGGCAGACATCAAATCCGTTCGTTGCATTTGTCTCGGACAACAACGCTGACAAAATATTGGTAATACAAGCTCCTCGTGTGTCTCAGTCGCAGAATCAGGTTTAACATACTGGCCTTTATCTTGACGTGACGCAACCTGAGGCTGTCACTGCTAATTAACAGAGATAGACATGAAAAAGTATTCACGAAAACAAGAGCAAAAATAAACAAAAAAAAGATAAACGATAATATACGTCCAATCATGTAATGAAGAAATATATGTAAAATTTACGACATCATAAGGACAGAGCATGTATATATATATATATATATATATATATATATATATATATATATATATATATATATATATATACATGTATATGTCTGTTTGTCTATCTCCATATTTTCAAGCTCTATCTCTACCGGTACTAAAAGTCGCAGAGCGGCGGTAGAGGCCACAAATAATTGTATTTTTTATAGACTGTACTTTCTCGTATTTTTACCCGGTTACATAGTTTTCCCATATTTTTACCCGGTTACATAGTTTTAAATGGTTCAAAGGGGGCTAAAACAAGGGTCATAATTGACCGAAACGTCATGAAACAACAACTAGAAAATGAGATATTGTAAGAAAAATAGTTGGTATTTTGTACGACTTAACCTTAGTTTTACTCCTGAAAAATTAAAATATACCCTTTTTCACGACCTAACCATAGTTTTACTTCTGAAAAAAATTAAAATGTACCATTTTTGGAGCTAATACGTCTAAATGTTTTCTGTAATTAATATAAAAATGAGTTTCTTTTTAAATAATGAGAATTTGACATTTAAGAGTGTGGATAACTTTCCTATATAAATTTAACGAAATATAGACTCCTACATCTTGGACACATAAAATACAAATGTAATCGTTAGCATTTTTTAATGTATGATGGTGGAGGGAAAGACTAAAAGAGGGAACGAAGTGGGGTGGGACCATAATGTCTAAACATTTTTTTAAATGCATAACAAAATAAAATATTGTCGAGGACTGTTACTGTTTTAAAGATTTGGTTTGAAAATGTTTCACTGTTAAAAACCTAATACATAACATATAGGCTTTCATTAAGATATTCCCACAACAAAAAGTCGGGACTAGTCACCTCTTGGTAACGTAGTGGCCACTTTACATTGCCATAACATTGTCGCCCAAGCATTGCCTGATTTGGTAAAATAGTTTTTTAACTTGCGTACTTTGTTCAATACTATATTTATCCAGAATAATGTTCCGAAATCGTATCTGTTATATGTCTGGAACGTCTTTTATTTGTTTTTTTATTTAGTCATTATCAGAAATTGGTATATTTTTTATAGATAGTTGACAATGCGTATGATATTGAACACAAAAAAGAAACTATGTACAAATCATGGATTATTTATGAAAATGCGAGCATCGATATATTAACACGATATCGCGCGTGTTGTTTTGTGTGCCACGCATAAATCCCTGTCGTTTAATT
Source organism: Euprymna scolopes (assembly GCF_053919585.1). NCBI lineage: Eukaryota > Metazoa > Mollusca > Cephalopoda > Sepiida > Sepiolidae > Euprymna > Euprymna scolopes. Next base: position 117,152,902 of record NC_136497.1, read on the forward strand.
GTTATGTTCTTCTATTTCTTGTCACAAATAATTTTATCAAGAATTCTTCATCAGTTTTGGTTTCACTTTCGAGTATAGCTGATGGCACTTAAATCATCTATTTTTTTCTAAATATTTTTATCAAGAATTCTTCATAAGTTTTGTTTCGTTTTCGATTATGGCCGAAGAAACTCAAGTTATCTTTATATAAATATATTTTTCATATGTTATTATTTCGGTTTCGATTCAAGCTAATGAACCCGGATAATATGGATATATTTTTTTTATTTTTTAATCCCAACTTTATAATATAACAAATCGATAGAACATTTACTGTATAATAATATATACTAACTCTGCAAGAATTAAAATATCATATTTAAGCGTACTTTACGAACGGGCGTTCCTAGTGAATGCGTAATTATATATTATATTTGATACGAGATTAGTATTTGTCATACAAAAATACATTAGAATAGCATTTTGTTATCGTTTTCATTTTGTGTAATAAAAAATTAATGAACTTTTTGCTGTGTATCGAATACTTATTGAACCTAATGTGCATGCTGCGGTATTAAAAGAAATGTAAAAATAATTGGTAACAATTAAGTTAAATTTGTATTGTTTTATTTTCTCTAGCCGGAAAAATAAACACAATGTTTATATTATTTTTGCTATATTACAAAAGACATATTAAAATAAAATTGTGAATATCAAATGAAAACTAGGTGTGGTTTTGCCTTTAATGTAAAAAAAACGACTGTTTTCTAGACCCTGCGCTACGTGATGAAACACCCAATTATGCAGTAAAATCGGTTGAAAAAATCATACTAGGAAGAATATATGTTGGAGTGATTGGTATTCTCTGTAAAGTTCGATAAACTCGTATCTAAAATTATAATTAACTTAAATAAGTGTTATGCATTTAAGTTTATAAAGCAATACATGACTTGACTGATAGTATATGTCATTAGAAAGTAATAACTTTATATTCTGATGTTATTTAAATACGAAGATAAGCAGATTAATAAACAAAAATTTCGAAACGGCAGTGCTTTTCAAATACACCCTTGGTCAGAATTATTGAGTACTAATAGAAGAATCTAAATTATAACCCAATTCTTTTTTATTTAAATGTTTATAATAGTGGAGCAAATATTAATAAATCTATTCTAACAACAATTAGAATGTGACATGCCCTCACTTTACTTTTATTTCAGTTTTATTTGTTTTTGCATATTTTTGACGAGGTTGTTTCAGGTGAATACAATCTATTTTCTGCCAATATTCCTGAAGTGTGGCTTCTAATTCTTTTTTTGATGGACATTTGTGCATTCGCACTCTTTTTCCATACATATAGCCACAAAGTTCCAATGGAATTTAAGTCTGAGGATAAAGCGCACCACTTCATCACTGTAATCCATTTTTCTCCAATGAATCCATTTAATCTTTTGATGTATGCTATGGGACATTGACTTGTTAAAGCATTGCATCCTTTGGAATGTAACTACTAAATATTTTTGTCAAAGAGATTTGGAAAACCTGGTCCAGCGTGTAAATATAAATTATCGGGTTCATTCTGTCCCCATATGTGTACAGCATTCAATTGCCTGAAGAAGTCATACAACCTCAAACACTTACGTTCTCTTTTCCAAATTTGACAGTTGGAGAAAGACTGTAAAAATGAAAGGCATCGGTTTCCCTAGGCCGTACAAAAATCTCACTAGGAGTGCTAAAAATCTGATAGAAAATAAGAATTTGTTACAACTATTGAATAAATATTCAAAGTTACTTTTGTCAAACCAAAAGATTTTGACGCAACCATCGAGTGTCCAATTCTCATATATTTTTTGTAAATTCAAATCAAATGCAAGTATGGCTTCTTCCTTGCTTTTCACACATTTCATCACACTTCTAATAGCCTTCTTCTATTCGAACTGATATGTTTTTGCTTGCGTGTTTCCTAAGTTGAGCACCAAGCGATGGAAAAGCATTTTTACTATCTGTAAGAGACGATTTTGTCCAAACAAATTCAGCGGTTGTAGATTTTTTACGGCCTCATCCTTGTTCGTTTTCTTTTTTAGATAAGTTGTTTCTTTGTACCTTTTAATCATTGTTTGAACTCCCCTCGTTGAACGTGCGATATTCTTGGTAGTTTCTACATCCTTCATCAGATAGCGCAACAATTTGTGACCTTTTGATTCCTCATAGCTTCTCATACCTATAGCACTGGTAGAAATCAAATATTACCTGAGAGATAAGAAACAACTTTTATTATGAAAATGAATCATTTCGAATATTGAAATACATTTAGTATGAAACTCAGCTAGAATGCTTGAGAAAGGGTTTAACTTTGTTTTAAATATTGTACATTTGTTTCCAATTATCAGCATATGATTCTTAAGCTTTAAATACTTGGGGTATACCTATTATATATCAATTTTTGTAGGTGTTCAATAATGTTGCCAATGGCTGTTGAGAGTGAAAGTAACCAAATTCTAAACAATTATACATGTGTAATGTTGAAATCTCAAGCTGCTAATATTATTTATTTTAAACTGATTTAACACATAAAGATGTATTTATATATTTATATCTGCATATATATATATATATATATATATATATATATATATATATATATATATATATATAGGTATCCCAATGCGATTGGCTCCTGCACCATTTGGGGCAAATTTGTATTTACACATCACTATTAAAAACAGGTATATCTAAAACATATAACTTCCATGGATGTAGGATATGTATTGATGCCCTTATATGTATAAACGATAATGATGAATTCGAAAAAAATAATCATCTAATATATCCCAACCAATTAAAATTGAATTGTGAACATAGAGGACAACAGGCTACATTTCTGGATTTAGATATAAAAATTGAGAATTGGCTTTTTTCTTTATAAAATATTTGATAAAAGAAACGCTCTCCCCTTAAAAATAGTACGTATGCCCCATAAAGATAGTACCTGCCCTGTTTTTATGTTTTATGGAACCATTATGTCAGAGTTTTTGAGAATAGCTCGCGTTACTTTAAAACTAACAGACTTTATACCACCAGTTTCTAGTTTAGTAATAAGGATGATAACACAAGGTGGGGATAAAAATAAAATACTTAAACAGTTAAGTAAAGCATTTGTTCGTTATCCTGATGCTTTTGAATCGTTTAAGATAAACCAGACTATATTAATAAAGGAAATCCAAAACTATATTAGCAATGTATAAAATGTATTTATAATTACATATAATAGATTTATGTATTAAAAAAATGTATATATGTAAAAATAGTTTTAACCTTTATATATCTAATTTTAAATAAGTATGTAAATATACTAAATACTAATAATAGTGGGAGTGATAAGTAGTTAAATAGATTAATCCTAATCTCATAAATACAAGACTGATAAATTAAAAAAATTAAACAAATGTATCCATTTTAAATGTGGAAATTGATGAATAGCACAGGTAAGAAATCAATTTTTGTAGGATGAAAAGGTTAGTAATTGCGATTAAGAATAGGGAATTGGATCACATATTTGTAATATGTCTTCTTCCTAAGATTAAGGGTGGTGGTGTTTGATCAACACTGCTGGGGAATCATGATGTAATATACTGTTTTATTTTTAAATCCCCGAAACAGTGTTTCATGATAAACAACTGATGATCCCTTGATAAATAAATTATTGGTATTATAGTAAATTCGAGAGCAATTTGTTGCAGTGATTGCAGGTAATTAAATGACTTGCTGGCTAGATGGTTTTCTAACGAATGATAAAAAAGATTTATTTGTACAGTTTTAATGGTTTAAAACTTCCAAGACTATATATATATATGTATATATATATATATATATATATATATATATATATATGCATGTACATATATAAATATCATTGAATGAAGGAGACCAATGTATAATGATAAAAATAATAATAATGATAATAATAATAATAATAATATTAATAATATGAATGATAATAATAATGATAATAATAATGATAATAATAATAGATGCTTTTAGATTTCAATCATAAGACATTATTTTAAATATTTTAAATCCAAAAACATAAAATGGTTTTTATTATTATCGTATTAAAACATACCCACCCACATGTATATAATATATATATATATATATATATATACATATATATATATATATATATATATACGTATATATATATGTACGTATATATATATATATATATATATATATATATATATATATATATCATGTCTTTAAATTAAACGTTCATAGCAAACATCATATATTGAGCAAAACTAAAAATAATCAACTACAAGACTCACAGATGAAATATACAATATTCTTTTCTTTCTCTCTCATATCAAACGTAATATGAACACAAACCTGCAAGAAAATTGAAAAAAGGTAAATTATTTGAAATTTACTAAACATCTGCCCCTTTTCTGCTCAAGTATGTTCATATAAAAGACGTGCCAAATTAGTATATTTGTGCTGTATAGCGATGACGATATTAGGAAAATCGTGTAAAGTAACAGAACGTATGATAAGAATTACAAGCCTGTAAGCAGGAAATAACACCTTACTAATGCTCTCTATTGAAGCGTCTTGCGATTAAAAATCGATTGAGGATTTAGACAAAAAAACAACAACAACAAAGAAAAAAGAAACTGGAAATAGAGGAAAGTAACTGGTCGTTCAATATCAGAATAAAAAACAATTATTTCCGTCAATATTACATAGTAGGGCGACAATAGTCAGCAATACATCAAGGAATCGTTTTACACATACATACGCACACAGACACACACACACACATAGATATATACAATATATGGTGTTTATGTTTATTTATGATTTAACTATTGTTACATATAAAAATTGGGTTGTTTATTTATGTGTAATAATAATTTAATTATAAATAAACAACACATACCTTATTTAGATAACCCCACGTTGTCACAATTTATCATGCTTAAACTGCTTTTAGGATCTGGTAACACACCTTCCATGATTTCGCATGTTTTCACAAATTGGTTCTGTTGTCACAATTAGTTTAGACCCCTCCGTCACGGTCACATCTATTTTATGACCCGGCAATCTTTTTATATAAAGTGCCCTGCCAGCCAGATTCAGTTTTGCTGCTTCCCTGTGGCTTCCCACACCACTAATATATATTTGTATTCATTTTAATATATATATATATATATGTATATATATATATATATATATATATATATATATATATATATATATATATATATATATATGGACATAAGTTATCTGAGGACAACTTGAGAACCAACGTTATTTATTGTACCTTCACACACTTAATACATTTGGAAAGGTGTCGCATTGTTACCCACCGTTCTGTTCTGCCTCTAAACTGACTTCGTCTCATAAGGTTCGTTGTTTTCTTTTTTCCCTCATATATAGTCAGTCATAATCGTCAATATCTGCATATTATGCGACCTACTTGTGGAATTTTCCATTTAGTATGTGACATATCTTACCTTTTGTACAAATTTCAATATTTAAATGGATTCTCAAGCCCCCATTTTTCTTTTTCTTAGGGATTCTAAGATCAGAATAGAATAATCTGATCTATCCAAATAATATGATGAAAAACATAGTTTATAATACTACTTACTTAGTCAAAGTAGAGAAACAATATACTAATATAGTATAAATATAAGATATCAGAGGCAAAATAAAAACATGACTTAAAATGAAAATGCATTGAAAATAAATGTAAATAAATATTACTTACGACTTTAAAATCGACCCGAGATTATGACACTTATATGCAAGCTTCTATAACTGTGTAAACTATAAGAGAATGACGTTTCTGGATTAATCGGATATATAAACATAAAATACGGAATGAGGCCATATAAACATCAATTGATAGGGAACGAAGACGAAATACATATTTACGATAGAACCAAATCTATTCAAATTGTTAAATACATTAACAAAATGTACCACCGTTTCCATTCGGCTTTAGGTAAGTCAGCAAGAAAATAGACACTACGTTACAATGAAAATTAAACAGGCGGATATAAAGAAAAGATTAAAAGCTGTACATTATTCTTGCTTACTAAATTTTAATATAAAACTAGACTACCCGTGATACGTTGGGTCAGTATGTTATATTAGCTATGGAATTCATGTATGAGCGTGACACTTGTGACGTAAAGAGAATAGTTTTTTTTTGACACCAGAGAAACATTTCTATGAAAGTGTATTACAATGAAAAAAAGAATATAGATAGGTTTCTATGGGTAGTTCTGTTTATTATAATTGATTATTTAAAAAAAAAGGTCGGTTACTGAATTATAAGTGGTTGGCCATACTTATAGGTAAATGTAGACTGAACAGATACCATAATACTTATTATAGTTAAATTCAAATTTTGATATATGTTTTTTTTTACATCGTTCATTTCTGTATTACGTTTAAGTTATTTAAAACGTCACTCTTCCCGTGTAAAATAATAATTTCAAAATAATAACGTTAATATTTCAGCGTCCCAATTTTTCTTTTGTTTGATTTGTTTATTCGCGTTTAATTTATCCACATACACAATTGTTAATATTGTCTGCTTTTTTTAATCGTTCATTTATGTATTACGTTTAAGTTATTTTAAACCCCACTCCTCCCATGTTAAATAATAATTTCGAAATAATAACGTTAATATTTCAGTGTGCAGGTCATGCGAACATGCATGCATGCATGTACAACCAAATGTCGTAAATCGGAAAGTGGGTTACATACATCGTTACAAGGTCACTTGAGTTTTATAATAATATAGATATGGTTGGACTTTAATAAATTAGACGAGCTTATGAACCACGTGTTCTTGTAGCATATTGGCATATGTGTTTTAAAGTCAAATAGAAAAAAAGCATTTTTAACATAAAAGTTTACTTGTCATAGATTCTGCTGTCAGATTCCAAAATATACAACCGCACATCATTGCACAGCTAGAAGTTAACGACAATTTTAATCTCTGAGAAAAATCTTTATCATAAGACTGAATACAAATCCCATGCTCATATAACTTGAAAATATCTGTATCCGTTTTGAAAATATTCAGTTCAACAACGACCTATTTTTCAGTTCTGCCTGTGTTTAGTCCTATAATAGATGAACATGCTGCTTTTCACCTACTAATAAATTTTAGAAACCCTCGTCTTATGTGCTGAGACCAGGTGCTTGTTTTAGTATTCTTTGTGCGTTCCGCTTTTCGTTGAGATATGCTTTCGTACCTTTCACAATGTAATTAGCCTCCTCGACATTTTGTGGCGTAAATCATAACTCGTCATAAATGTATGATTCTCTTCGCAATGACGGACTCACATATGTATTTGAGCGTGTTGGAGGGTGTAGGCATCATAAACAGAGAAATGAAGAAGACAGTAAAGAAGGCGTATCTTAGAAGAGTGAATCTAATTGCAAACTCGAAACTGTATGGAGGAAACCTAATTAAAGCAGTGAATGCATGGTCAGTCACTGTTTAATATACAGTGTGGGAATTTTAGAATGGTCTGACAAGGAGGTCATCCTATGGATATCAATACAAGAAAAGTTTTAGTAATGTATGCTATATTCCACATTTGAAGTAGCGTAGCAAGGCTGTATCAAAAGAGGAAAGACGGTGGGAGAGGATTGAAAAGTGTAAAAGATTGTGTTATAACCGAGTAGATGTTGAAGAAGCATGTGGTTAGAAGTGAGGAGTGGATGCTTAAGGTTGTGACCAATGAAGTGGAGGTATGTGAGACCAAAGCTGATTATTTGAAATGCATGGATAGAGAAAGAACAGAGGAACTGGCTAGGAAGAAAATGCACGGAAGGTTTTTCCAGGATATAGCAGAAGTGGCTGATGATAGATTATGACATAGGCTTAGATGATGGCAATGGTTTAGAGCTGAGTTCTGGCTAAGAGTACTGCAGCTTTTCTTTATGCAGCACAAGAAGAGGCATTAGGAATACGCTTGTTCAAAAATGTTTCTAGGAGAGGAAGTTGCTGCAGAATGTCGGATTTGTGGTAAGACCTCAGAGTCAATTGCGCACCTTGCAGCAGTAGTGGACTTGCCCAGAGAGAGTACCGCAAAAGACACGATCGGATGGGACTCCGGATATATTGGCAGGTGTGTAAGAGGGTTGGGGTAATGTGCTGGAAAATGATTTTAGGGGTGCCTGATGAAGTGAGAGCAAGTGATGATGTCAAGGTACAGGTATGGTGGGACAACGGTGTAATAACGTCCAAGCAATTGGAACATAATCGTCCGGATGTTGTCGTCATTGACAAGGTCTCAAAAACTGTCAGATTTTAAACTTCTCAGTATTCTGGGAAAGAAATGTGAGAGAGAAGGAGACCGAGAAGTGGAGTAATTATGCTCGATTGGCCTTGGAGATAAAGCGTATGCACGGGGTGAAAAAACAAATAATCCCGGTCGTAGTTGGTACACTAGAAGTATCAAGTCGTCTGGAATGACCATTGAAAAAACTACAACTCTCCGATGTTTTAGGCGGCATTCAGACCTCTGCAAATGTAGGGACCGCCAACATCCTTAGGACAATCCTTGATATTTTAAGCTCCTGGTCTGAAGCCGGGATTAAAGGTAATACTCTGGAAATTAATTTCATCCCTTTCCAGAGAGACGTTGATAAACGAAATCAGAATTAGTATTCTTTTTTTTTTTTGCTTTCACGCATATCTTATATGAAACCGTCTCCTTTTTAATTTTTAGGTTTTGAAAACTATTCTTTTGGTAAGGTTTTGCATTAACATAGGGTTAAAATGTCTTAATATTTTTTGTGTTGTACTTTATATATTTTACAAGGTTCAAAAGAAATCATTAGAGAAAATTTTCATCGGCGGTTAATTTTAAGATCAGCTTACTATTAGATGAATGAACATTAATTACGTAAATAAAAACTATTTGTAAATCTTGTTCTTTCTTACTTGCTCACATGCTCCTTATTCTGAATTTGCTGCTTTGGACCGCAATCAGTGTTTTATTTTTTAATTTATTTTTCCAAACTGATATAAATTATTGCACAGTAAAACTAATTTAATTTAAACAAAAATTATATAGCAAGTAAGTCAAACGCAACTTAATTTTATTTTTTTATCTGGCTCGGCACTGCCGGGCACCACTGCTAATTATTATATAAATAATATTTCAAATTTTGTTCGGTGTTACTGTCTACAATTATCACTTACCAAAACTTCATTCTCCACCTCTCAAGTGTTCCCTTATTTTCTTATGAATTTCTCAAAATTTGGCTGCCAATAATAATGTGATTTCTATAAATACGTTTGCTTTCTACGTGCGCACATAAAAATAAGATATACGATTAAATTGTTTTTAAGGATCATGAAATCGTATCATTTATGTGTGTGCATACAAAATATGTTATCTGCAATATAAAAAGTGATAAACAAGAATCTTCCAAACGGTATATAATAAGTCTGGTCATTAGTTAATATTGTTTCATCAATTTAGCAAATCATTCGTCTGATCACTTTTGTCTTTATGTTTGTGTGTATAGCTACATCGAACAACTCGCTGGAAAATATCAATAAGGAAAATTACAGTAGAATATGTTTTTAACTTTTTAGATGAAAATAGATTATTTAAATACTTTTTATTCTTTCGGCCACTGTTAGTGTTACATAGAGTTATCATTGAAGTTATCACTAGGGTTATCATAGAGGGGCACCAAATTGACGTTTGGTGTATAACATAAAAGGGGAGGACCATAATTGTATTTGTTGTCAGTGAATTATTATTATTAGAATGAAAGGAGATTATGCGTGTCATAAAAGAATTCCGTGTGCGTATGATCGTCTAGTTTCATATGCGGTTGTGTATGTTCATATCTCATTGTTCATACGCTTTTGTGTGTGTGTGTTACATGCATTTTCTTCGACATACCTTACTTCATGTGTCGTCGATGTTGATTCATCTGGAATTCATCTTCTCTTGGAGGGAGACTGGTACCTGTTAGACGAAGATTTATCACTCTAAGACGATGAATTGGTTTTATAGTTTTTTTATTTTCCCTCCAGATGTCGACACAGAATATGGAAGTGAATCCTGCTTGCTTTGAACACGTCAGCGTCCCCCACCCCCAGTGAAGGGGTGGGAACAGCTATTAAGCCGTCCGTCTTCTTCAAAGTCCAAATCCAGTCTCACAGATCTAGCCAACCTGACCACGTCACTCATACGTAATCTGGTCAGCTGACCCTCGGTTCTGGTAAACGTGTCTACACTCCACGTTTACTCACCTCTCTCTCTCTCTCTCTCTCTCTCTCAATCCATTCTGTAACATTAGCACATTTACTGTTATCTTCATATTTTAGTCTATGCACCCTATGACTTACTTCATCTTTATTGTGAAACACTTGAAAACATTTCTCTGAAACAGAGAATTTTCTCTGTCGAACTCGGCAACTACATAGGATTTCGAACGGAAAAAAAATATTTAATGAAAGCTACTACTGTGCTTTCGCTCCGTTAGCAATTATTGGTTAAGGGTCTTAAGTAATCAACTATTGAATTTTTAGTGTTGTCCGCACTTTGGATTTTACAATCTACATCAAGAAAAGTGTACTCTAAAACCTTGCTCATCATGTAGCTTCTTCCATACGCAATCGGTCACTGCATTCGACAAAATACACCTGCGCAAGTCTGCACTTATATCTACATTGTTAAAAGAACATTTTAAATTAAAACATTAGTTAGAAAATTCCTAATAATTTGATTGAACATCGGAATGTCGAATAAGAAAGTTATTCACTTTTTTCGCCTCAATAATCTCGAATAACCAGATGTTTATTCATCACATGTTAAAAGATAAAAATATGAGTCTGCAGATGTGATTAGAGCGGATTTCTTTCATGTATAATTTGGTCTTTGGAATAATAGTTTACTTGTTGGATGCAAGCGGTCTTTAAATCTAATATTTTGTTTTAAATGTTACCTCCATAAATTAAATAAAAGTGATGAAAAATGTACTTTTTTTGCAATGAAATGAATAAAAAAGAAATCGCAGTAAAATGAAAGATTAATCAAGCCATACGTAAAGTTTGTCCAGAAAAGAAGAAATACTTAAACCACAGGGAAAATAGATAAATGTTTTTATCAATCTGAAGACACATATAGAAATATATTTTATTTAGCTTTATAATGATTATTTGCAGAAGAATGTGAAAATAAAACAACACATTATTATAATTCTCTGAATGTAAAATTTACATACATTGTTTTTTTACCCATTTCTTCCTGATTTATGTACATCTCGAAGATAAAATAAAAACAATATTCTAAGTCAAACAGAAAAATTCACTATTAAAATTGTACTACAAAATTCAAAGCAAATATGTATATGAATCAATTATCCATAGGAATTTTCAACAACAGACGCCACTTAAAATTCAATAAACCCACTAGCTTATCTAGCTTTCGAGCACCTTTGCTATCAGATTCAATCGTGTTAATAAAATAATACATTTTATCCTAGGACACATAATCACAATAACAACATCGTTAGAGAAAGGACAATCACTTATTTCTCTAAATACTTATACCTACCACCGCGACCAGTCGATACCGACAATAAATCTAGACGTTTTACACCGGTCGTAGCTGGCCCATACTTGAACATATATACTATTAACTTTTCTTTAATATAATTTAAAAACCTATAAACTCTCTCTCGGAACAGTCCGCTGCCTCTAATTGGTGTCCAGTTAATTCTCGTATTCCGGCATTCGATCATTCTTAACAAACACTTCAGATCATTACAATATTGTGTTTCTAAAACATACGTTTCTCCGCTGGGCATCAATTTCTGCTAATTGATGCTAATATTCAGTTTATAACAACAGCGAACGAATCGCCAATCCGTTTTACGTAACTAATGATCGTTGGGCTTTTCTGCAAAGACTTAGGCATACACAAACATACATTTACTTATAGGAATCGTCTATGTTCATTTTTTCTTTTTTTCTTTTTTGACATCACCGTCGAATGTACACAGTGAACAAGTAGCTGTTTATCGATATCATATTAGTCTTGATTTAATGAATAATATTTGCTTATTTTTTTAAATTTACATATCTAATATTACACATTGACTAATTTGTCAGGATAACCCTTTCTTTTCTCATTCCGAGCGCCTACAAGCGGGGGACGATGCTTGCTCATAACAGGTAATCCGCGTTTTGATGAATAATGTTCACATTTATTATATATATATTCATACATTTACACATTCACTATTTATTCTTTTGGCCTTCATTATATTCTTTCTGAATATGCATTTACTGAAGCGCACTAAAATAACCATGTGATTATTTAGAAATCAATTACAAACCCGAAAAGGTGATAGTGTTTTTCAACTGTTGCATACGATCCAGACTCAAGCTGAAATTTCACTTGTTTGTCGAAAATATTAACTGATATATATTTTCTTAAATTATTTTTCCCTTTGTCGTTTGTTTTCATTTTGTGTACTCTATTTTTTGTTCTGCAGCAAACACTCTTATGTCCAACATTATCGCAATTGTAGCACCTGATATTTTTGTAAGGACAATCATTTGGAAAAGGATTTTCATCACATCTTCTGCAATTATTACCTGATACTGTCTTTTTATAATCCCTTTGATTATTATCGTAATTTCGTTTTCTGTAATTATTATATTGATTATTATCGTAATTTCGTGTTCTGTAGTTATTATAATTTGAGTATTTATAATTTGAGTATTTTTTTGAATTTTGATTAGTCCGAAAATTTTTTTGTACTGAGTTTCTGCAGGTTTTTTTAATCACTCCTGCTTCTTCTATATCCCTGCCATCTATTTTTAGTGATACTGCCCTTTGGCAATCTTCTGCTTATTTCTGCAATGTCAGACCTTGTTCTGTCTCTAATTTTGAGAGAACACGTCTTCGGATCTCTGATTTTTTTGTGGATACTAGACTCTGTGCGAAGATTAAGCATTTGAAATCGTCCACTGTGAGTTCCGATAATTTGAAGTTGTCGCAGTTTTTGTTTACTACTGACGCGTATTTCAGGTAGTCCTGCTCATCAGTTTTCTTAAGCTTTATACATGACCATATCTTGTGGAAGAGAGGCATGCTCAGTCCGAATGAATCCTTAACAAGCTTTACGGTCTCAGCGAAATCTAACTGATTTGCTCCCCTTGGCAATATGAAATCAACAAATTTGAAATGTTCACTGATACCATGATTTCGAAGTAATAAACTTACTTTCTTTCCATCTGGCCAGTTTTCGCAGTCTGTTTCGCAAATATCTTCATACCTAATACAAAATTTTATTCTCTTCCGGTACGTATGTGAACTCATCTATGCTGTTAACAATTGTTGTGGAGAAGGTTGTATTACTTTCTTGTATAGTTAATTTTTCTAATAGTTCTTTCTGTGCAAGTTGCATCTGCGCGAACCTTTCTTCCTGCCTTTCTAAGCATTTTATGGGGCGTTCATTTTGTCTTTCGTCTCTTTCTGCGTATAGCGCTTGCTGTTTTTTTTTGAAAGATCTGCTGATTCTGCATGAACTGTGTCATTATTTTAGCAAATTTACCACCATCTTGTTTTCTTTTTCAAAGATTAGAAAAATCAGTCTATTTTACTAATTCACTTTTCACAATAACTACGAACAACCGTTTTTATGTTCGCTTTTTTTTTCTTTTTTGTGTCAACCGAATTCTATCGATATATTATTTTTTGCGTTGACCCTTTCTTTTTCCCTTTTTCTATTGAGGGATAAATTTTTTAAAAACTTTTTTCTCTTAATCCGTTAAGTTTTGATTATGTACAAGAAACAACCCCCTTTCTTGGTACAGCTGCAAAAATATCATTTTTCTCTTTCAAGACAAATTGCATAAATTAATTCACGGTGTACTAGCGAAAACACCTTTTATCTTTGACTTTCGTAGTAACTTTGAACTAGTCACTTTTCTCCTTCAAGAAAATTTGCATAATTTAGTTCACAGTGTACTAGCGAAAACACCTTTTTTTCTTTGACTTTTGTAGTCACTTTAAAATGGTTATTGGTATTTTGCTTTCAAGTATACAGTGTTCGAATATATCGTTCGGCAATTTTGAAGTTACTTTCGTTTGCTTTTCTTTTGTTTTACTTTTTTTACCGTGATAACTTTCCGCGTAAATTATTTTTGGAATTTTGTTGCTGTGTCTAACAGTGAATTCTCGAGTAATTTTTTTTTCAAAATCCTCGATGTTACTGTTGTGTTCACAAGTAGATTGTTTTTTCTTCGAGGACGTTTTTTTTTCAATATTTCTCGAGTAAGTATTTTTCGTAAACCACTCTTGAGTTTAGTCGTGGATTTTCCCGTTTTTTTTTCGAATCCTCGAGGCCACTGTTGTGTTTAATAGTGCATTTTATCCTGCATAAGTCTTTTTTCGAATTCTTGACGCCATTGTTGTGTTGACTATTGGATTTTATCCTGCGTAAGTCTTTTTTTTAGTTTTCGACGCCACTGGTGTGTTGTAATAGTGGATTTTATCCTGCGTAAGTCTTTTTTTCGAATTCTCGACGCCGCTGTTGTGTTGTAATAGTGGATGTTATCCTGCGTAAGTCTTTTTTCGAATTCTAGACGCCAGTGTTGTGTTTACTAGTGGATTTTATCCCACATAAGTCTTTTTTCGAATTCCCGATGCCGATGTTGTGTTATAATAGTGGATTTTATCCCACGTAAGTCTTTTTTCAAATTCCCGTCTCCAATGTTGTGTCTGCACAAATAATTAACAAGAATACAGAAAATAAAGGTATACAATGATATATTAGGGAGAAAAGTGATATACATATTTACATGTCTTCAGATATAATTCAATTGGAGATATTCCGGCAGGTGGCGTGTTGCATGTCTTACTGGAGGCAGAATAGGTGTCTTGCTTATTTGGCGGTCGTTGCTGAACTCCCCCGGTATTGGTGATTGATACCTTTTTATATCTCACTCACCCGCCTATGTTAATTAGTGGGCGTCTCCACAACAATTACATTACACCAATAACACCCATGCATTATAATAAATTCTGGACAAAGGAATTAATTATGAAGCCCCTATAGTATGCACTTTACTTTTTAGGATTTTTTAAAAATTAAAAGCAAGCGATTAATTTGGATCGCAAATATAATGAATATTATAGATATGAGTACGAGGGCACAAATTGTTTAAAACGGTCATTTTCAGGGAAGTATGTCTAGTTTCTTATACATTTAAGATAAAATAATACAGACAAAATAGTTTAAATGATAATATTGATTAACGAGTTGAATCTTGAATAAAGACACTTCGTTCTGGGACAACACTGGCGTACCTGAAAATTTTTCATATGAAATATTCATCTGTTTTTTTTTTATTTTAGAAGTTATATGCGTAATGTTTCATACGCAATAATAATTTGATCTGAATCGATGATTAATTAGAAACTAACCTCTTGTAACATATGCATGAAATTATAATAACAGTAACAATTCCGTATGAAAAAGGTAATGATCTAGTGTTGTATATTTATGATTATAATAATCGGAATTTCAGAAGTAATATTGAAAGGTTTGACTTATATAGGGAAATTATGTATGTTAGAAATCTTTACATGCAGCATTTATGTATTGTGATTACCTTACGTTTACTCATTTAAATAAAAAATGGCGGATGTCTCTCGGTACACAATTCAGTGGCTATGATGGCTGTGATGGTGATGATGAAATCAATTCCATATATGAAAAGAAATGGCCAAACGCTTCTGAAAACAAAGATCATATCACATCATAAGCAACACATTGAACATTTTCATAATTGTCCAAAATTCTCATTCTTTATGTAATGTTTTAGCATTAAACCATATAGTTTTAATGTGTTGTATTTAGTTGCCTATTAACTTTTCTGCCAACAATGAATAGGATCACGGAGACGTAAGAGGATATAAACAAATTGGGCGATTGTCATGTCAAAGGGGGGACGTTTTTTGCAGTAGTAACTTTTAGCCGAATCTATATCTATGTGTTGGTGAATCCCACCATTTTCCGTACACAACATGGAATTAGGTTTACTTACATATTAGACAATCGTAAAATGTTAGTGGCCTTAAAGCTACTGATAAACCGAACACATTTACTACATATAAATAAACATCAAACACCGTGTCAAACCTGTACTGGATATCTTTCTATTCAAGAGCAACCGGGACGAGTAATATGGATTATATATTAAACCAAGTTGTGCTTGTTTAGAGGTGTTTCCTGGTGCTTAGTTAAAAGACAACGTCGATTCCAAGCTAAACCATAATCGACTGTGTAATTTATTTCATTAAAATTTATTCTCGCGACAGTCGATTCTCCGAGTCATCTTAAAGCATGAACTATCCAAATCTTTTTAAATAATTGGAATTTACCGGAAACAGACCCTGAATCGGTGAACTAATTTATTTCTGTTTGGAACTAATTAACTAATAAATATAATTACGTATATTATTTGATCGCTTGTATTTTATAATCTATTTTTTGTATTTATTCGGTTAGTGGCCGGGAAGTTCATGAGTCCCTTTATTAGGAGTCCTAAAAATTGACTAATACTCATAGTAAATATTAGATTCGCATGTCTTATGTTATGAAGCCTTTAACTATCAAATTTGGGTTGATTAAATATTAACTTTTATTAATAATACATTATGCATAATAGTCATTTATTGGATTTTCCCCATCTTTCCATTTGCAACCAAAAGATTTATTTAGTACGGCTGTAATTATAGAAATAGTTATTTAAATTAATGAATTACTTAAATAAAGACGTAAAGTAATTGATTAATAACGTAATAGTAAGGGTGACAACAAAATATAAAAGGCCCAATACAATGGAACACACAAATATCTGACGTAAATAAATTGAGAAACGAAACGTAAAAATGACAAAATATAATAAGTTTAGATCTTTGAGCAAGACAACACACTGTTTTCATACACTGCCGAGCTATTCTAAGTGACAGCTGCCTAGTTTTCCGATGCCTGCATAAATATTTCTAAGTTTATTAAAATGGTCCCTACTTCGAAACGACAAACGTGTAAAGAATTGCAGGTTTCGTTGTGCTAATGTTATAACTTAGATGAGAATAAAATGCTAAATAATCCGATAAATTGAGCATATTTGATCAGATTATTTTCAAATAAATGGACCAATATTTTACAATATAGTTCATTTATTAATTTGGAAAAGTATAATATTTTTAAGTACATTTTTCTTACAAAACTTTAATACATTAATTTACTGTTAAAATAAAAGCTAAATGTATGCACTGTTATGGGAAGTCGCATTAATAAAAGAATTACACACCAGAAATGCACGTTTCTTTAATGAAACTTAAAATAAATAAAAACATGCTTAGAGTAAAATAAAAGGTGAGTCAAGCGAAATAGTAAACAAAATTTGTCTAGACGAAAACAAATACGAGAATCCCTATACATCTATATATAAATTAATCAAGTTAAAAACGTTTACAGAGATGCACATTTTTTAGTTTCTGAAAAACAAACTGCATGATAAATGAATAAATACTATGAAGAATTACGAAGCTGTTGAATGCAAGATAATATAGATGTGATATTTTTCTCTTTCTATATATGTTTGTCTATATATGTCCTTCTCTTAGTGAACAGGATTTAGAACTAACTTCTATCAGACGATTCAACATGATAATATTCTCTTTTGTTCTAAAGAAGTATTATTATATACTTTTCACTTTTAAGATGGAACATTAAACTTGACGCCTTAAAAAGAAAACATGCTTTCATTTCTGTTTGATGAAAACCGGATTTCAGTTTTTTTGTTGCAAACAATCTACTAGTTTGCCAGTTGTGTACAGATCCCAAGATTAATTAAAAGCTTCATATAATGTCTGCAAGTTATGCAATGTTCACCGAGCGAGATTAGAAATGCACCGCTGTACAATTAAGGGTATTTTCGATCCAAGTTATTAAAAGTGGACCATTGCTAGCATCCTTAAAATGCTAATCAAGATGGTTCAACGCTTAAGGGAAAAGTTCAACGTCTCAGATGAACCATGGTTATGGTCTTTAGTGTGGTTTCAAGTAAGGAACATATTATCCCATCTCACATCTTCGAAGTCGACTAGAAGACACTAAAATGTACTTGGAGTCTGATGATTTCTTGGTGCGATTTTGGTTTAGCAGTGAAGCTCGGTGCCGGCAAAAAAAGACTCAGGCTTCGCTTCATAAGGAGTGCTACGAATTGTACCCTTATGTGACGATCTCCCTCCCACTCCCCGACCTGTATTCGCTAAACTACTTCGTTTGGTCACATATTGAGAACATCAGCTACGTTAATCCCCCACAACGCCAGTGCAAGCCTGATCGCCGCCATCTGCCGAGTGTTCGCTGAGTTCCAGCAAGCGTTTGTGAAAAAGGCATACTCCCAATTCCGGACCCGTATTGACGCCGTTATTGATGCTGACAGAAGCTACATTGAATATATGTCAGCTCTACTACGTAATCAAGCTACATTGATTGATTCTTTTCAATACAAGTTTTAAAATAAAGCTGTAGTGCTGTTTTCTTTAGGGCGAAAATGTTATTGTTCTACCTGGTAAAGACAGAGAAAAGGAAAATATACACATTGAAAGGGTGTGGGAATAAAGGTGACGTATATGTTATACAAAATAAAAAAAAAGTGGTTAGACTCGGAGAAAATAAAAGCCATATATTACGGGAAAGGTATAGAACGTGTATTGCTAACTAAGGCTAATTTTGAAAATTCAGATAGATTAAATTTATAAATTTATATCAATTTGGGGTGTGTGTACATAATTTACTCAATTAATATACAAAACTTTATAGAAACTGCTAGATTTGACATTAAAATACATAACACATTAAAGAATTTTGATAAACCGATACGGAATACCTAGAAATGCCTTTTTTTATCGCAATCTCGTTTCATCTTTTAACTTATTATTTCTTCATTACTATACATTGTTATTACATTAAATTTAAGAAAAAGAATGAGATAGGATGAGTAAGAAACTGTAGAATAGCCTATATATCGCCTAAATATTTTTATATAGTAGTAGTAGTAGTACAATATGTAAAAAAGATACAAATTTAGCATTTCATCTGAAAGGCGCCTTCTATGTGAAAGAACACAAGATATTGTAGTTAAAAGTAAATAACCTTACCTCATGCATCGTGCGGCTCGTGTTAGGAAAGAAAAAAAAGAGAAAATAAAAATGGCCGCCCCCTGGTATTTATGGACTGAAACTCACGTTATGTGACGAGAGGGGGGAGGGGGTATGCAAATGAGATGCGGTTGGGTCTCTCTATAAAAGAGCCGTCTTCTTTATTTTGGGTGGCAGTGTGGAAAGTGTAGAGAGAAGAGAACAATTGTATTTGCGTTTGAGACTTTTGATCTGAGGTTGAGTTCAAATTTAACGTCAGATATACATAATGAACTTGTTAAGAAATGATGCTAGTTTTGTTTTATTAAATTAAGAATGGCGCTGATAACAGTTTTTCGCATACGATTGAATAAACTTTGCTGGTGCTGACATCTTGGACATATTTTCCTATTGTATTTAAGAAATTTATGATTGTGCTTTCTTGAAGAACACTTTTTATTGCTTCAAATTACGTATGACTGTCAATGATATTTAGGTGTCTCTGATCATTTATGTGTTGGCGGCATCGACGATATACGCAAGAACACACAAACATTACATATATGGAAAAGCACGTATAAAAATACGCATGTATTTGTTACTCTAAAATTAAATGAATATACAATATTAAAACTCATAATGGTATATTGAGTTTCTTTTTAGTCAAATATAAATTTAAAGTAGGTATCAAATTTGACAAGTGCGACATCTTTTATCAAAGCCCAAATGTTACTCGAAAATAATAGTTAATGAGTCATCGGTAGTCACAGAGCGTAGTAATTGTAAGTGGTCGAAATTGAGTAGAATGGTTCATTTAGTGATAGTTTACATTCGACTTGAAGCTGATAACGTTGTAATAAGGTAGAAAGCAGGACGTCAGGACAGTTTTCCACGTGCAAACAAGTCTGGAATCGAATCTTTGTTCATAAAACTTGTGTTTCGATTTAGCACAGACACAGATTGGTGAAAATTGTGGATAGTGGTTGTTGTCAGACGAGTGCCTTCTGTGAAATTTTGCCGAGGTGGCAATAGATTAGAAGATCGCACAAGTGGCAGCCATGCATTTAACCATAGAGCAGAAACATGTGTTGTACGTCTGTTCCGTGGAAAAAGTTGGCAAGAAAATATGCACTCTGATTTTAGGCCGATTTTAAATTTTGTGTAGGAAGCATAGGATGTTCATAGCTGATCGCCTGCAGATGTTACAAGATTACTTTATTCTAGAGTGTATCAGGCTTATACAGGTAAAGGATTTGGGTCTGGGTTAAATAACATCTGGAGCGGAAGAATAACGCAAACATTTTTCCAGTGACTTTGGACTCATATTCGATGTTAGTATACCGTTTAAAGTCAGTATTAGGCTTATAAGTGTGTTAAGTGAGTTTTTTTATACGAAAAAATGCATTTCAAATAAGACTATGGGGAATAAAATCATTAGTGGTGAAAATATCGAAGCTTTTCTGTTTAGATTAATAAGTCACCTTTGCCACATTGCACCACGTGCTCTAGGTAAGAAAACAGAGACTCAAGGATATATAGGTAGTTAATTGCTTCTGTAGTGTTGCCATAGATACTAGTGTTTTGTCTGAATATGTTGACGAATGAAATGACATTTTGGAAATCCGGAATGAATATAAAGAAGAGAGTTGAGATCAGAATGTCTCCCTAAAGCACGCCAGGATTGGTAGTTTGGATTAAGGGGTTCTTTCTGTAAGCGACTATGTGAATAGATCTATCGGAAAGAAAATAATATATTGGTTAGAAGACATTACCAGATATCCCTAGCTTAAAACTGTGTGAAGATATCTAGGTACAACTCTATCAAATTTCTATGATATATGAAAAGTTAGTTTTGGCTCACTTTTACCCCTAAGAAGACATATCGCCACTTGGACGTAAAAGGGTTATTGAGGCAAACCTAGGAAATATTTATAAAATGTTCGTTTACGTTTCATTTAAACTTCTGCATAACAGTACAGTTAGGGAAGCACGTAACAGGAACGGAATTCACAAGTCTTGCTGTTCGATAGAAAAACTATTAGAGCGGAAAGCGTTACGACATTTAGAAACCTTAACAGCCTGTGATTTTGTTGCGAAACAGGTTTGTCGAGTATATGTCCGCCGAGAATGTACCAGTGCAATGAGTTCACCGAAGCATTGCAGAGATGGGACACAGTTGGATCTATCATATTGAAAACAATTTGGACTTTATCCAAGAGGGAGAGCCTAGTGGTAGATGTCTTAACGAAGATGTGGCAACACTATTTTATGCATGGGCGAATGGTGGTATTATAGGTGTACAGGATACTCTCAGGTGTAAGCAATTTCTAGCACTATAAAGGGAACCCACCTTCTTTGCATCAACCATCAAATGTCCTTAATGTATTTGTTTACGTTCATATTGCCATGAATGTTAAGCCTACGATTCTGAAGAAGTAATTATCAGTTGGTTATTATTTTTCGTAGATATCGGTGGCTGGAGAGGAATCTATAAAAATGAGCAGATTATTCTTACTAGCATTCATTTACAACCCCATTTCGCTACGCCCTGGAGGCCATTTTCGAACGATTCTGCTAGGGTCTAAGGTTTGTATACATCTGTTCTTACCTGGTGCATGTTAGAGAGCGTGTAACCATCAGCAAATATACCCATCTCGGACACAATATTATCAAGGAGGTAATTAATGAATATCAGAAATAATTTTCATTAACAACCGTTTGTGCCACACTTTTTCAAAGACGTCGGATATATCAGATGTTACAGCCTAAGCTTCTCCTGCCTTATCCTGTGCATGGCACCTGCATTCGAAAATGACCGTTAAAATATCTGCAATAGAACAAGATTGCTTAAATATATACTGTTTGTAAGAGAAAAGATAACATTTTGTGATGTGCTAACTAATGGTCAATTAATTAATGTCTCAAGATTTTAGCGAAGGATTTCTTTCCTCGGTCCGGGCTATATTCTTTCTATATGGTGTTTTTGCTCTTGATTCTATCACTTGTTAACACCTGGCCTTTTTTCTTAATCGAAATATTAAAGATTTGCCGGTTCGGAGTTTTAGTCTTAGGATATTAATTTCCATATAATACGAAACTTTCGGGCACTTAATGAGATAATTAAGGTACCGAAAACATTGCAATGTCATGATTTGGTAAATTGTTGATATATATATATATATATATATATATATATATATATATATATATATATATATATATATATATATGCACTTTTATGTATATGCATATAAATAGAAATACATATAAGGAGAGGCATAAAGAACGGAAAGTAACGATATAAATAAATAGAACACTAGGATAAACTTCAGGTAATTTTTTTTTACATAACCTATATTTACAAGTAGCATGGATAGTACATTAATGAATCGCTCAGGATATAACTAATGATAATTACAGATCGAGAATAACATATTTGCATTAATATGCACTCTCTCTATATATATAAATATGCATTTTTCCATTCCAACTTTCTCTCTCTCTCTCTCTCTCTCTCTATATATATATATATATATATATATATATATAATACGCGTGTACGTAGATTACTGTTTTAAAAATAAAAAATAAAAAAAAACGGGTGTACGTAGATTACTGTTTTAAAAATAATAAATAAATAAAACATGTTATATACGTCCAAACAAATTAAAAGGGCGACTTTCTAAGTAAAAAAAATATGAGCTTCGAGGCGGAGCCAATATTAACCGTATGTATCGGTTGAAAAAAACAACAATAACAAAATATCTCTCTCTCCCTCTCTCTCTCTCTCTCTCTCTCTCTCTCTATATATATATATATATGTATAAATATATATTATTATTATTATTATTATTATTATTATTATTTAATATATAAATCTCTCATATATTTATCGGCTAGATAAATCAGCCATGGCTTACTTTATTTCATTATCATGGGCCCATTATGATTTACTGTAGATGTATAATGGCACGATTATAATATCACTTGGATAATGTTTCAGTTAAAACATGCATGTAGCAAATACTGACTGCATACATAAAGAAAACTATTATGTAACTGCTTTTAGCACTATCTTATTATAACTGCGTTTCGATTGCATTAAAATTTACAATAAATAACTAAATAATTTTCATATTTTTCCTATGAAACAAGAATAAAAATAATATAATAGAGAGCATCTTACCCGTGTGATTTTTAAAAAGGCAAAAACCAAATAAAAATCTTTATATAATTATGCATTTGGGAACGCGCATATTGTCTACATGTTTATCAACCGAAAAATAGAAAATGTAAAGATATACGATGCATTAATGATTATACAACGTATAAATAATCTTACACAAATGAAAAAAAAAGATGTCTTTACGACAAAAACCATAGAGAACGTAGGGAATGTACACATACGATATTTTAATAGATGTAAAATTAGTATACATGCAGATTGAAAATTACTCTTTATTTAAAAATCAGGTAATTTATAAATGAATCATATTTTCAACAAAAAGATGCACAAAGAGATAATTTGAACTTTCATTTAACATTCAATATTCACACAGAAAATTATTTTCATTTACCAAGCCACTAAGGAATCGCATCACGAAATAGTTCTAGAGAATAGTCCTGGATGCCCGAAACTATTTCTCCTAATCGATTTATAAGTTATTCTAGCCTGGATGGTATATTACAGTAAATCTGTTCCTTTGCATGCCATTCAAACAAAAGATTCGCATGATGTTAAACTTTATATATAATACGCGAGCTTATCATCTCCTATCAAGGTGTTCATGACGCCGTTCAAGAACAACAATATTAAAATAGAGAAGCTTTTGAATAAAATGAAAATATATACTCATATAACAATATTCTCATCTAAAAATATCTGCAAATAAAATAATAATATAAATATAATTTTTATATATTACAATTGTTATATAGAGAGGTAGGAGTTAATATCCCATACAAGGTCTGCCAGCAGCCACAAAATGCTATTATATTACATAGTCAGGGATAAGAGGATATTATATATTTTCTCCAAACGCCATCAGATATTAACGTATAAATTGTATGTATTTTGCTTAGCCAGAAGATATGATATCGGCGTATAAACTGAGTCATGTTGTGTCAGAGAGTTATCAAATTACATTTCATATTTACAAATCGTATCATTTTTTTTATTAGAAGAAGAATATATGCTTCATACGTTTCTTTCTTCAGGAGTTCTTCTATACTCGCTGCCGAGTGATGAAACCTGAAATGAGCAACCATAACCAATTGAGACCTATGTTCTTTCTTTCTTTTGTGGAACACCGAACAACACTTTATATTTTTAAAATATAAATTTATTTCAGTTGGCTCAAATTGTTTCACAGAGTCTACATTTCTTTCTACATATTTATTATTTACAGTCTCGCTTCCTGTCCTGAAGTGCGTGTGATCAAACTCCAACTCTCTCCGACTAACTAAAATCTCCGATCTCCTGACCTCAGTTCAGTAACGTCGTCATTCAAAAAGCACACGTATCCCTAACGTGTGCCCTTTCCACGTCTGCCTGTCCAACGTTATTTGTTTATTTAACCTAGCTAATTCATGGAAACATCTTCAGCTAATATACATAAGTACACTTTATTCTTTAAACAATAAATAGCATCAATATAAATTATTTTAAGACTATCATTAAATAGATATATAAATAGATAGATATACATATAGATCGATAATAACTAATATCCTTTTATCAATGTTAATTATTTAACACACACAGTCAATAATATCTTGAGAAAAAATAACGGCAAATAAAATATATAAATGTTTAAAATATAAAATCACATAGTAAACTGTATGTGTAATATATATATATATAAATGTTTATATATAAAACTGTATATATAAAATATATAAATGTTTAAACTTTTAAATAACATTGTAAACTGTATAAAAATCAACTTAAAGTTAATTAAGATATGAATATTTTGAAATATTTTAATAAGAATAAAGATTTTTAAGGACTTTGATTATTTAGTATACTGATTCTATATAACAAATTATTTTTACAACACCAAAACCGATGTGACCCTCGGTCTTCTTTACGTGCCGCTTATCTAACTGACGAAGATTTACGATATTTCGAAGTAAGTTTATATTCTGGCTTAACTCTTTGGAGTTAGAGGAAATATAATTAAACCAATGGTACACCAAGAGATTCGAGAAAGACGCATTATTGCATACCATTCAAACATCGCAGTTAAGCTATTTACATGCTTATCTCCCGACTGGATCATCATTTTATATCAAAACATTAATCACAATACTGAAACCCATTTCTCCCTGTTGATTTACATATTTGAGACGGCGAAACGGCTGAAAAAATGTGTCACTCGAGAATGAATCATATGGGAAAGGTTGTTATTATCATAGTAATTTTAAATTTTATACGTACATTGTGAAATGACAAATTTGTTGCACTAGAAAAACAGCACACCAGATTTATTTAAAAAATTTTTATTGAAAATATAAATTCAGGAAGCTTGCCATCTATTCTATGTAGCCACTCTTCAACTTCTATCGCCACCTAGATCGGGGCCTGTAACTGTGGTCATGCCTTTTTTTTTACAAGCGCCGTCCGGAGCTCGGTGAATACTCAGCGAATAGCGATAACGCTGATATTTGTAATGTAAGAGGTCATATTGGGCATGCCATCGATTTATGACCTATAGAATTAGTCCACCAGGTTCAAGTCAGGGTCTAGGTACCAGTGAGAGAAATACAAAGTTGTAAAACTTTTTCTGATACAAATCCTGAATCTTTTTTGACTTGTGGGCCGGCGGCAAATCCTGCTGCCGCATACAGGGTCTGCCAGCAGCCACCAAATCGCACTATGTGTCTCCAT
Organism: Euprymna scolopes; assembly: GCF_053919585.1. NCBI lineage: Eukaryota > Metazoa > Mollusca > Cephalopoda > Sepiida > Sepiolidae > Euprymna > Euprymna scolopes. The sequence continues at coordinate 117,178,993 of NC_136497.1, forward strand.
ACTTTTCACCATATCCAGATGCACTTTGGGTTGTCATTCAAGCCGATTTCAATGATGTGAGGTGAAGACTAAACTCAGCGTTCGCTTGACTTTTTTCTGGAGCAGGACGTAAACAGGCGGATAATGCCGAGCGTTTGCGATGTAATCCTAACAACGCTACTGAAAAGAAAATAGTAAAATCGGAAAAGTAAATAGCACTATTGTAAATATAAAAACACAAAAAAAGAAAAAAATGTCTACCTATTTTTTTATTTTATTGTGTTAAGAAAACTGTTAGCAGTGCTCTTATTATCACATAAATAACTTTAAGCAAATGTTGTTAAGAAAAAAATGGAAAGGAACCATTTTTAAACAGGTTTGTTTGTTTAAAAATGTGATGATTTAATTTTTTAAAAGAAAAATCGGAAAAGAATTTTCTTCTTTTTCAAGAATGTTGTATTTGTTTATGACGAAAAATGGAAACACACTTCTTTATTTTTTCCAGTATTCTTTGGTAAAAACCAACACAAAAGTGGGGGGTTCGATTTTTTTTGTTGTCGAGATTTAGCAAAGCTGGTCCCAGTCAGGATTTCTGTCCGCCGTCGATATTTCACATTTTCACATCTCCAGCCACAGTCATCATTAATGCTTCCCTTTTTGCTTCGCTGCACTTGTGGCTGCATGCTGCACCTTGTATTGCTTTTGCATGTTGCACAAAGTAGTGTTTTTGTCAGTAGTTTCCGTTGTTGACAAAAGTCAATTACGGCGTCCGGTGTCTGCTGCTCTTGGACCATCCGATCAAATTCATTGTTTGCTATTCTCATCGTTAATGACTTGCATGTAAGATATAGTGACTTTTTAGACTATTATTTTCTTTCAAAATTAATCCAATTCTCCAGCTGCTCCAGACTAGCACTCGCGCGCATATGCGTCGAGTTGAAACTAAGCGCGCGGTGTTATGATTTGCTTATCGCATGTTACGTTAGACAGAGTTGTTAACGTCAAGTTCCCAGGAAACCAGAGTGAACGCTGAGTTAATTTTCATTGAAAAGTTGCACTAGTACAACAGAAAAAAACCCTTTCAATTTTGTGATTATAAGTTTAGGCCGCCTGGAAGACATCTGTAGATACATGTATGTTATTTACGTTGTCACACATTAGAACGATATCGCTTTTAATTTTTATCTCACTTGTTATTTGTTCAATTTTTCATTTCTCCTATCAGGTAGGTATTGACTAATCTGTGGTCCAGTTACATAAAATTAAAGATCATATCTTCTATATTCTATTTTTTATCTTACGCTTTTAAAACCTCTTACAGCCTTGCATTTGCCATCACATAGTATTTACCTCTTTACGTCTCTGATGCAACTGTGGATAGTTTTGTATAATTCTTCGTAAACTGATATTCTACCGTTTATCGTAAATTAATTAAGCTTGTACAATATATAAATTGTTTCAAAGTTTGTAAATATAAATAGAAACTGAAGATGTAAAAAACAAAAAAAGGCAAAACTTTTAATAGTTGATATATTAAAATAATGTTCATAAAAGCATTGGTTAATCAATAGACAGTGTTTTAATAAAACGCAAAGCATAAAATGGTAATAGGAAGAAATATAATCAGGAGTAAATGTGTATTTAACTACAAAAGACGAGTTACCTCCACTTTTTGTTTTATCAAAATGATTTTCTGTTTTTTTGGCAGACCATCTACTTGTTGTCCAGTTGTGTACAGATCACAAGTGCGATAGAAGCCTTCTATCATGTGTGAAACTGACAATGTTAACCAAGCGAGATCGGAGATGCGTAGCGGTTCAACCTTCAACTGATCCAAGTTAGCCTTCGGGACAAGATCAAAGTATAGTATCTGTTCCGGCAGATACTGCAAGCAAATACTATATGTGGGGGAAACCCCAGATATAAGACCTTGCTCAATGTAAGGACAACCCTTCACACCAATTGTCACTATCCATCTCCCCTACTCCCCGGGGAGTTGGTTCCAATTTTCCCTTCACTCCTCACATTAAAAATCGGCCTTGTGCCTAACTTGCTCGGTGGGGGAGCAAATAAATACCTGGCCTTCGAGACAAGATCAAAGTGTAGTATCTGCTCTTCAGATGCTGCACTTCAATTTCTTGTTCTCTGTCAGTGGATGAGAAATCCTTCACGACTGATACAATTTTTTTATTTTTGTTCCTTTTCTTCACGTTAAAAAACGACCCTGGTGTCTAACTCTGTGCCCTGGGGAGGCATTGTAAATAGGAATATAACCATTTCTAACAGCCTAAAATTGCATCACTGGATTGCCACAAATAACAGCACCCAAGGTGATAAAACAAGGTTTTCAACCACGGTTATAAGCATTGGTGTGGTTTCAAATGAGAGCCACATAATGCCACCTCACATCTCCGAAGTCGGCTGGAATGTCAACAACAAAGTGTACCTGGATATGGTGAAGAGTTTAGTGGTCTCCGGGTGCAATCAAACGACCGCTGAGAAGACCATTGGCAGCAGGATTCGGCGTCTACCCTTTGTACCCTTCCTTGCCGACCTTTCCTCACCCTACATGAACGAAAGCCAGCATGATCGCCGCCAACTGCCGAGCATTCGCGGAGCACCCGTTGGTGCTTGTGGAAAAGGCATGCTTGCAACTCCGGACCAGTATCGAGATGGTAATTGAGGCTGAAAGCGGTTACATAAAATAGATATTTGCTCTACGACATAGTCAAGTTTCTTGAATTGTTTTTCTCAACAAATGTGTTAAAATAATGTTGTAATGTTGTTTTGTATCGTTCCATCCTGTACATACATTACACTATTTTACTATTACATATGCACATTTATACACCTATATAATAAGAAACACACACACACACACACACACACATATATATATATATATATATATATATATATATATATAGTCTTTGAAGTTGTTAACATTTGAAACCACACAAAAAATTATTTTTTATCATTCATTAAAAAAACATCTAGTCAGTAAGTCATTTAATCACCTGCAATCACTGCATCAACTCTCAAATTTACTATAATACCAATTTTTATATTTTTTAAGGGATCATCAGTTGTTTACCATGAAACACTGTTATATATAAAGTATGCAAACACACGAAAATATATTGCTAGATATCAAAAGATTCATATAAAATTATGACTTAAAATTTCTGTTTTCAAGCAATGTATATGTTTGAATTTTTATCGTTGTATGAAAAAGTTTTGAAGATAACCCTTCTCCATCGTAAAATTTAAATAATTCTGCTATATAAAGAACCAAAACACACATCATAAATATGCAAGGAACTCCTCGCAGTTTGCTAGCCAAAATAGAAAGGGTGTTATTTTTTATTTTATAGTGTCGCATTACATAGTTTCTGGTCATAATTTAAATTTCTTTATATCTAGCCGTAATTCGAACTTGATTTGTCATTGAACATTTGATTCTTGTAATTCAAAAAAATTACGCGAAACCTCTACTTATAACGTAATTCTTTACAACTACAAATAAGTAAACTAAACCTTATGCTTATTCTACCAAATATTAATTAAAAAAAGGTCGTTTTTAATTAACATACGATTAGAATTCGCAGCCATTTGTGATGTCATGTTTAGGAAAATAACGGCGATTGTATTCATTGATTCAGTTTGGTGTTTAAAATTATTCATTTCGTTCTTGAAAAAAATTCTTATAAATTACACTTCTTAAAAATCCATGTTTCTATGATTAGTATCTATTGCTGCGTTCGAATAATACATTTAAATACACTTTCTTTTAGGACTTTAATATTATTATTCTTACATATATTTTAAATTTACTTAGATTATTCGTATTACTAGTGTATATATAGTTAAACGCGTAATATTTATGAGTTTTTTTACTTAGAGATCACCGGTTATCAAGGCCAAGAGGGCACTCGAGGATAAGAGTTAAAGAGTGCACAGTTTGACAATTGGACAATATAGTAATCGTTAGTAATTGACATTCGGTAAATTTGTAAACTTATATTGAACGGCTCATCAAAAATTTGTTTAGGTTAGACTTGAAGACAACCATATTGTAGTCAGCTGGAAAGCAGGAAAACGAAAGAAAATTCCATACGCATGCAGTTCTAATAAAGAAGCTTTGTTCATGGAATCTATGTATAGGCACAGGCGAAGAGTGGGGGAAATTATTGATTGTGGTTTCTGCTAGACGGGTGTTTCTTGTGAAAGTTTGGCTAGAGGGGACCATAAATCGGTACTGAGCCGAGCACTTGCAATGAAAATAACGATAAAGCAAAGACAAACTCTTTGAACAACTCTTCTGTGAGAAAGACGTTGCAGGGAAGAGAAATGGACACCCTCTACGAGGCTACGAAGTCTATTTTGAACTCCATCACTCAGTCGATCTGATCTAAATGTACGGAAGCTATCCCAATCAGTCATAGAGTATCGATATGCTGTACGATGGAGATGTACATCTGAGGACTTATTACATTTAATTTTTATCTTAACTGATCAATATAACTCAATTAATTTTCTTAAATTTACACGTTGATGTGATTTTGGCATACGGAATTAAGCCAATTAACTTTTGTTGATAAAATTAATAGTTGAGTTCGATTATCACTACACTTTTCATGGTTCGACATAAATACTTTTTCATCGATTAGAATGTTCTCCAAATCGAATAAAGTCCCTAAATGATGTTTAATGTTGGCGGAAACGTTACCAATTCCATCTCAATTATTTTGGTAATACACTACGTGTCTTTCAATACATTTCCGGCTTTCGTCATTACATTGAATTTTCTGACGGAATGGATAAAAACAGATATTCTATAATGAGCAGATATTTTCGCAAGACTCCTATATGAATGCATTACGAAATACGAAGCGTTGATTAGTCCATAATGGTTGACGTTATAAGTTACGAGTATGTTTCTCATGAGAATACCTTTTTTTTTAGAAGTAATTTCCATATTTCTCATTTACAATTATTCATTTTAGTGTTTTGCATGATTCACGTTTGCTATTTAATACTTTCATAATTAACAAGGTGTGTGTTTTAATTGCATGTTATTGCTAAACATCAAACACTTATTAGAATAACGATCGATTATATATACACACATATATATATATATATATATATATACGTATATAAACATACATATATACATACATATATATACATATATATATATATATATACATATATATATATATATATATATATATATATATATATATATATATATATATACCAGCAGGAAAACACGACGTTGTCCGAGATTAAATAAGGATAGACGAATTTTCCACTCTCACATATATTTATAGAAATTGAAAGCGGTTAAATCGCCGATTATTTTTAATGAAATCGATTGATTACCTGCTAGATGTGGGGATCTAAACTGTGTACAAGGAGTAATGTTTACAGGCCTCCACGAAATGAGTTAATCCACAAGACATTGTATTTACATTGCCGAAACCCAAATGCCGATTTAATTAAATCATTTTCAGTTAAGGCTTATAATACCTGTTTAAAGTGCAAATGACTAATATCGGGGCTCCACTGTGCTCGTAACAGAAGCGTTCATTTGGAATTCGCCGCTGTCTTATCAAAGAAGCAATTCATTATTATATATTGGATATATTTTTAATTTTAAACAGTTAAGTCAACACACATTTTGCCCTGACCTGAGACATTAATTTCGCATGCGCACCCGTCTTATTAAAGTACATTCGGTTTCTCTAGGTTTCTCTGCTTGTGCAAGAACAACATTGTTCAAATACACTCGTAATGTTAGAGTTTATAAGGGACTAACTTTGATCAAAATAAGATTATTTTCTTAATCAGATTCTTTCGATGATATAATATCGATAATTGATTTAGACATTCTGATGCAAAAATTTATATAAGAACAGCGCAAAAGACAGCAAGTAAACTGTATCGCTCAATAGATAGAGGCGTTTAATCTCTACGCTTCCAGGTGAGAATTGTTAGAAGATAGCGGTTTCAATCTCACACCAAAGCAGATCAGAGGATTAGTTTGCCAAAAACCTGCAGAGACAACGATATTTATGGAAGGCAATAATCACCGAGGATACAGTTAAGAAACTCAACATCCCTATCCCGTTGAAGAAAACCAGTGGAATAGTAAACCAAAATGGTGAAACAGAAACAATTGTAAAGATGAGGATTACGGTTCACAAATATAACATTGAGATTGCATACATTATATGTATAAATGTATATATATATATATATATATATATATATATATATATATATATATATATGTATAATATATGAATATATATATAAATATATATATATTAAGTTCAGAAGAATTTTTCTGCGTAATTTTTAATTTGAATTTTAAATGATGTATTTTCTAATTAGTTTACAATATAATACATTTATTTAAATATAATTTTACAGAGTGTTTTTCGCTATATATATTCATTTTAATTATAATCTTTTCAAAACAATTATGTCTTCTTTTCAGAACGTTGTAAAGAAGATGAAAAAAAGCAAATTCGCGGAATTTTAATATGTCTATTGAAGCTAGCCTGAAAGCTGCAGAAACGGCTCGCAATATTAACGAAGCATTTCGGCAAGGGACCAATACCGAACGCACAATAAATGGTGGTTTAAGAAATTTCTTGACAACGACGAGAGTCTTGAAGATGTGTAACAATGTGTGTGAGCGCGTGGATAATATCAACAACAGCAAATCATGGCCGGCATGTAAAGGATAATCAATAACAACAGTACAAGCAGTAGATCGCTCAAATGCAAAAAAAGGAGAAAAAACGTCACATGTGCTCAGAGTAAGAAAGTTGACCTCGTATAAAATAGATGTATAAATGCGAAGGCGAAATGTGGCTGGCTAATACCGGCATGCGGAGGATAATATAGAAATACGTGTCAAATAAAATGGATATGTGACAGCGAGACGGTAATATGACGGTAATAAATTTATTTGTCGAACAAAAAGCCAACCAATAATTGACTTAGTCGAGACCACTCAGTGTACAACTGTTCAATAAACATAATTCTGAATTATACTAACGTATACGACGATTTCCAACGATTTGAATGAGATTGAAAAGACAAAAAAATAAAAAAGTATCATTTTATAAATGCTTTTTATACTGGTAATAGCTTGTGTATAATTGTTTCGGTCCCAACGTTAAAAAATCTATATAATGGCTTATTCATTATAACTATGCACCTGGCAAACTCATAAGCGCATAAAAAAACAATTTTCCAGAGTTTCTCCAGCGCATAAAAATTTCAATACTCTAACGTTTCTATAGCGCATGAAAGTACAATTTTCCAAAGTTTCAACGCCATATATAAATCTAATTTTCTAAGTTCCCACAGCGCATAAAAAAATCAACTTTTCCAAATTTTCACAGTCTAAACACGAGCTCTTAATTAAAATAGCAGTAATAATTTTTATATGGGTAAAAAATCACTTTTAGTTATACAATGTATGTTAATAGTGTTAAGAATTTAGCATATACTTGGAATTAAAAAAGAAAGTGAATACCTCTCTATAAGAAAAATGATTTAGTTCATTGACCGTGGAAACTCGTGTAAAATGGAATTTTCATGCGCTAGTAAGCTTCCCAGTTTTGTAAAATTATTAATAACTGCTAATCTCCTGATGTTAAGAACGTTGTGTTTTATAGATACGGCAAACTTCGCCATGGTGAGAACAGCTTTTGGAATAGGAACACAATTTTATGAGTAGGAGGGAACTGTCGAAGTATCTCCTTCGAGTTTAACCTTTAAACTTTTTGTCACCATACCCATCCGCAAATACTATAACTAAATAAAAGTGGGGTGGGTGGCAGTGTCGTGCGGAGAGAGGTACACTTTTAATCGCGTGTGTGTAGAACAATCAATTACAGTGCATAATGCACGCCATTATATCTCGAAAACTACTCCTTTGCGCCAATGTTACAATAAGGTACCTTATTCAGCAGATCTAAAATAATAGAAGTCGCCAGTTAAGAGGAAACGATGTAGTTGGTGCTAAGTTTAAAAACTACTTAAAAAAAGAAAAAATAATGTCCGAGCAGTGTGAAAAAGGAATATATATATATATATATATATATATATATATATATATATATATATATATATATATATATAACAAATAAGTATGTTCGTAGGACATATAATAAAGGGGAAATTATTATTATAGTAATATAAATTATTTGAGATACAAAGAAAATAAAAATAGATATAAAACTTACGTAAATGTAGACAAATACAAACTGAATGAAAAGTAGTGATAATTTATCTGGACGTAATTCAGGCTTGGAGTATAAAAATGTGTTTTGTATAAAAACGAAATATGTTTTATGATTCCGAAAGTGAAAAATATTTTTTTTGTTTTTGCCTAATCACTCAAATATAGGCTACCACCTTGGTGTAAGGGGCGACTACAACTCTCAATTATTAAGAGAACGGACGGACGTTTATGAAATTGCCCTCCTATAAATTCCATAATGCACATTTTTTTTCCTTTTTCCCGTTTATCCCATCAAGTACAAACTTATTTTTCAGACTAAAAATAATATGTATAATTGAAAAATAAAAATATCATGACTTATCATCGGGAATCAGTTTTCAATTATAAAAGTTGAACAAAATTTTGTCGCAATTTTTTCTCAGTGATGGACAGAAAGTAGGTATTCAATTAAGTAGAACGTTGTTATCGTAAACTTATCCCCGAGGACAAAAGGCATTAGTTATTTTTTAATTTAAAAGGTTCGTAATCGATTAGATTTACGTAAATAAAGTGTAAATTGTGTAATTTAGAGTGGTACAATTTCGTAAAGTTCGCCAGAGATTCGTTCATATTTTAATGGTATCATAAAATACCCTATGCACGTAAAAAAGCATGTGGACCGGAGCTCATTCCGGCTGTGCTATTAAAAAATACTCCATTGCGTTTGCATCTGTTATCTCCAAACTTTTCAATAAATGCCTAAACGAATCTTGCATTCCTGCCTGCTGGAAAACCGCTTCACTCGTACCAATTTTCAAGAATTATGGCGAAAGAACTGGTCCATTAAATTATCGCCCAATTAGTCTTCTCCCACTTTTCGGCAAAATATTCGATCCCTTAATTAATGAAGATCTAGTCCGTCACCTTACAGCTGCTAAACTCCTGACCGAGAAACAATACGGATTTAGGCAAGCACGTTCCACAGAAGAAATCCTAACTGTAATCACTGAACGTATATACGGTTCACTAAACAAAACAGGGGAGGGAAGATCGGTAGCCCTCGATATATCAAAGTCGTTTGACAGGGTGTTGCAAGATGGTCTTCTAAGAAAAATGAGATCATGCGGTATCATTGGAAGAATACATAATGTAATTAAATCCTTCTTAAGTAAGAGAAAATGCCAAGGTGTTCTCGACGGTCATACATCTAAAAATTATGATATGAATGCGGAAGAGCCTCAGGTATCTATCCTTGAACCATTATTTTTCCTGATATTCATAAATGACCCCCCTGATAAAATTTCGGAGATGGGTATATTTGATGATGACACCACTCTCTATAAAAGACACGACAGGAAAACAAATGAACACATATCCAAGGAAATGGCAGAAACACGAGAGAGTGACTTCAAATCTATAGTGGAATGGGGACAAAAATGGATAGTCACATTAAATGCTGTAAAGATTAAGCTTGGCTCCTTCAATAATTTAAAAAAAAATCCCTTTGTATCACCAATAGCAATGGTCAAGAACACGTTACCCGAAAGTACTTCTTTTAACCTACTCGACCTAACGTTGACAGGAAACATGAACTGGAATAGATACATTGAGCACATTGGCAAGGCGGCTGCGAGGTAGGTGGGCTCTCTTTACTGTGCTAGGAAACCACTTACTCCTTAAAGTATCTTGTACCTCTATAAGGCAATCATTCGCCCTTATATGGAGTGCTGCTGGCACATTTGTGCTGGTACGTATACTACTTGTCTCTCACTCATGGGGAGTGTTCAAAGAATGTCGCCAACCTGATAGGTCCCGAACGGCAATCTAGGCTTCAGCCTCTGTCCCATAAACGAAATGTTGTATCCCTCTGCCTGTTCTACAAGTACTTTAATGGTTAATGCTCTACAAAAATACAAGCACTTTTACCCCCTCGACGTGAATAACCCCGACAAACTCGACAAGCAGCCAAATCCCACCCCTTTCACAGTAGAAACCCCTAGGTGTAAGGAGGCCTTCTACTCCAATAGTTTATTTCCCAAAATTGCTAGATTTGGAACTTTCTTTCGGGATGTTGCTTTCTCAACTGTACTGACATGCAGACGTCCCAGTGTAATATCAACAGACATGTTGCTACTCATCTCTCTTATGTCCCCGATAGTAGCCACCTACTTCAAAATAGCACTGTGCCTTGTTTGGGGTGAAATTTGAATAATAATTTTTTAAATCTCATAAGTTTTTACGCTCGATCATATATATATTTTATTAAATAAAATCATTTAAGGAAGAAAGCTATGATATTTTTTAGAAACGTTGCTATAGCATGTAATGTGTATATGAAAACATTTACTCAAAACACGGCGAATCTGTGCCAACTATTAATTTTATTTCTTTATATGTAAGTATCGGTTGTTCGTCATTTTTCAGTGAATACACGGTTAACGAGAACAGTTTCCAATCGTAAACTAAGAGATCAATAAATTTCATCATCGCATAATTTTGGATGGCGAACCCGAACCAGATAAAACAAAGTTGGGTCGTACTGTTGTTTTATGCAACAATATGTAAGAAATGCTAATCCAAATAACGCGTATTGGCAATATATTACGTCTCTTAATTAACAAAGCCACGATATTTGCAGTAGATGTAAACATCATCTGATGTAGCTGCGGTTACTAGTTTATACAAGAGTTACAACTATTTTGTTTGTGAAAATCTAAATACTTAATTTTAGTAAACAGTAGTCATAAATGTAGAAGACGAGTGATGATAGGAAAGTATAAATGATTCAAAACACTGCGTAGTGATGGAGCGGTATTTTTGTATGACTATGTATATTACGGGATCATATAATTTCATATTCGCAGCCAATGAAAATAGGCGGAATGTTAGTAGGGAGAAATCATTATTTTCGCATCGTAAAATGTAATGGTAGTTACATGAGTGTGAGTGCTAAATCCAGTGAATAAGTGTTTCAGTTCAATATATTAATAATAAGAGGAAAATACGAACAACTCTTTCTATAGATTTTAACAATAGTGATGACGTCGCTAATAGAAAATACGACAGGATTTTATTATAATTAATAAATGTGTCAGTAGCTTCATTCAAAAGTAACATAAGGTGGTGGGTAAAGTTTAGATATAAAAAATGTATGAGACGTATGTCATTGCAAACCTAACGGAATTTGTATAGAGGAAGAACAATCATATACATACAAGCAAACATTGGTCTGATATAATTGTATGACAGTTTTATCAATGAAAACGTAACATTTTGAGACTGAAAAAATATCAGGGTTTGTTCCTGGTTAAGTCGTAATTTATATATATATATATATATATATATATATATATACATATATAAATTGGATAGAAACTTTAAAGCCCCCCCATAGATATAATAAAATATTCAATAAGTATACAATCAAAGTGTCTTACTCTACTATGTCAAACCTTCATCCAATAATAATTAGTTTTAACAATAAAAAATAATAAACCACAAAATACTATTATACAAAATATAGCAGGCTGTAACTGTAGAAGAAAAAATAAATGTCCCCTACAAGGTTCATGTAAAATAACAAATGTAGTCTCTAGCTGCACAGTACCAAAATCCAAAATCTAAATTAATTTAATAGCAACCATAACTCAACCACTCGATTAAATAACGACACCAACTTTAACCAATCTACTAATCAAATACAAATCAACCTACCATATAATAATCCGACACCTAATCTACCGGAAAATAATTGCACTAAACAAGAGGCAGTATATTTTGGTTCCACATCTGGCTTAATAAAACATAGAATTTCAACGCACAAATATTCATTTAAAAATCACTCCCTGATAAATCAAACTACGCTATCCAAGCATATTTGGCGACTCAAGGATAACAATATTTCTTTCAATTTGAAATGGCAAATAATAGGGTCTTATAAAGCATACAGACCAGGAGATAAATTCTGCGCACTGTGTACAAAAGGGACCCTAAAATTTGAAAATATGAAGATATAAAAAATAGAACCACCCTATTAAATGCAAGAGAAGAACTTATTTTCCCATGCGGTAATAAATGTTGGTTTAAATTTAATAAATATAAACCACCTTAAATCATTTAAAATGTTACTTATTAATATTCAATATTAAAATTAAACTCTAACTTGATATACTTATAAATAAAAACTTTTGATCATCAATATTATTGTTATTAATAATTGATCTGATATATCGACCATTATTATATATTATTAAAATATATTCTTAACCTTAACCTATGATATATTTTTTATTTAAATAAATAAATAAATTATCAAATATTAAATTCTGTAATTTCCAAATGGATTATAATATATTATTTGTCTGATTTATTAGTCCTTAATAGATTAAGTTAAACACTATTTATCTCCCTTGCATTGTTTAATTAAAGAAATAAGATTATCTTCCTTTTTCTTTCTTCAGTTCTAAATTTAGCGTTTCAATCAAACGTATGCTAACCGATATAAAATATTCCATCAGCATTCTTTTTGAAAATTTCTCAGTTCATAAGTTGGAAAGCTACAATAAACATCCATATGAATAATTTTACCTTAGTTGCTGATTTCAAAAGGCGAAGAATTAAAAGGTTACTAATTATATATATATATATATATATATATATATATATATATATATCTGTGTATGTGTGTGTATTTATGTATATATATATGCATATATATATATATATATATATACGCATATATATATATATATATGTGCGTGTGTGTCTATGAACTTTTTTAGAAATATTATATTATATTTAAACCAAATTCAGATTTATAATTTTATTATATTTTATTCCTATCTTTAACGCATATTAATTTTCTTATCAAGTAAATGCATACCTTTATTTTAATTTTTTTCAGATACATCTGCCTATACTTGTAAATCTAGCTTGATTTATGGTGTCTTTTACATATATTATAAACCCTTCCCCAACACTTTGCTGATGAGGAAACTTTGTTTGTTAAAAATACTATATGTAAAAATTATTGTCCGTGGCTTAATGTCTACCACAATAAAAACATTGTTTCCGAAACGATCGTACAAATCATTTAAGTTGTTGTTGTTCCTTCTTGTGAAACGGATTTTTAATTTAATTCTAATTTGAATTTTAAATTATCAATTACTTTACTGAATATACACACACACACACATATATATATATATATATATATATATATATATATATATATATATATATATATATATAGTGCGTGTGTGTGTTTAGGTATATGCTTATCTAATTATATATCACATGTATTTATATTAAACCTTTAATTTATAAAGCGTAATAACAGAGCATAGGCAACTGTAATTAATCTTTTCTGTTTTTCGGATTTTGTAATTATGCCCACATTTCTGTTTTTTCTTTCTAATTTGAAGAGGTCCTAAAAGTTTGATATAATAACTAAAGAGATGGTTCTTCGCTACAAAACATGCTGTAAAGAATTGTAACATGTAAACGTTCTGAAAGAAATCAACGGTAAGATGGACACCATCTCGAGTTTGTAATATATACATTTTATCATTTATATATGTATACATATATATATATATATATATATATACAGATATATGTATATATATGCATACATATACACGTATATATATATATATATATGTGTGTGTGTGTGTCTGTGTGTGTATTTCTGTGTACAGTTATACTTATTTTGCTGCTTACGTACACTACCCCCTCTGTCTTCTTTTAAATTCATCTGCGCAGTGACCACCATCGATTCTGGTGCCATTTACCGTATTTGACCAGCAGGAAATGCTTGTAAGCACGTCGCCAGAGGAAATGGAATTGGTTTGAGTCTTTAAGTATTTTTCCATTTTCCCGATTCTCCTTTTGGCAAAATACAATGGCTACTAGCCATAACAGCCTATCAACGGAACATCATATGTAATGATTCTTTCACCTTTTCAACTCACCCAACTATTTTTATTTATACTTTTGGCATTTCTACTCTTGGTGTTTTTATACTCGATATTAAGCCTGTCCGAACTCCCCACCCAATCAGTACAGGATTTCACTCTTCATAATTATTTTGCTCAATGAATAGCTAGCAGGTATGTATGTAAGCTACCATAATATTTACAGCAATAAATGGCTCTGTCCATCTTACCCCCATATATATATATATATATATATATATATATATATATATATATATATATATATATATATATATATACGCATAGTTATCAGTAGTAAAACGACTTAATCTGTAGTAATACTTCGTAAGAATATACATCTAAAACAAGAAAGTTTTTAGGAAGATAAAGATACAACATTTATTTCTGCTAAGACTCGTGTCGTAACGCATACACAACTAGGTGCATTTTATTTGTAAATAACCTGCTTCTAGATATTGAAGGCTAAGATTAAATTGCGAACTACTAAAGACTTTAAACCTGTGATAGCTGACGAAATGTGACAAGGTTAACTTCGTTCGAACATACGCACAGATTCTTGAGTTTGTGGAATTAGTTTCTCGAGGTCTAAGAGAGACAGTTGAACATGTCGGTGTTTACATCGACCGACACGTGTTAAACATAACACCTAAAAATCGATGAATATTGCGAAATCTTCACATATAAAAAACTAGCAAGGACACCCGGCGTTAATTGCTATCCAATGAGGATCAATTCTATGTTTAATATTTTCAATAATTTTATTGCGATCCAAAACATTGAAATCGCAAATGTTCAATCAAATCGTTTGTTAGTCTACAGTAGTAAGGTATGCAGTGGTTCAGCGGGAGAAAGTTGCACAATTCATTGTAGTCTACATTGTATTGTAGAAATCCTACTGATAATTTTATATATTGGACTAAGACTATATAATGGTGTTACGTTTGGTCGAAATCTCCCTTTTTTCAATTAGATATTTGCTATTATTGACTTGATAAATATTAGTCACTTCCCGGTACTAAATTTAACTAAGCACACTTAGCGCATTTATATGATATTAAACAAAATCAGCTAAGCTGCTAATAAGTTCATAAACACCTAATTATTTTTATCCAAAAAAAATCAGAAATAAATTATTATACTACGTTAAATGTGTAGTAGATAACATTTCATGTTTCCTTGCATTTATAATTTTTCATTAGCTGTCAGGATTAGCTATATGTAAGAACGACAGAAAAATAAAAACACATTAAGATTTGAAATATATTTAATTATAGAGAGGGTTTACGTCAAAAGCCTTCTTTAAGCCAGCAGACGTTATTACCACTCGACCAATCCGCCACATGTAGATTTATTTCTGTAATGCAGAATTGCTCTTTATATCAAGAAATAATAGAAAGAAACCCGAATAAAAAGCAATTGAAGAATCGTGTACGCGAATTTTGAAATTGATGATCGAACAACGCTAATGATATAAACATTAACGTGTGATTACATTTTATGGACCCCGTATTATATTTTCGCAGCTACTACGCATACGTCAGGTATCTTTTAAAAAACATTTGGTTTTCACAAACGTTTTAAGTAAACTAATTATTTTTACAAATAATGTAGCAACATTTATCTATAGGACCTGTAAATTCGGAAATTGTATGCATTTTTTTATTTCATTAATCGTTTACATATGAGTATAAACGCACTTATGCTTATGCATATCGGTTTATATATATTCATTTAAACATCAAATCATTCGGTAATTATTACACGTTGTGATATTATTGCGCTGTCATATATAGATGGAGAGTTTACATTTATTGTGTTAGATATGTGGCTACAATATTGAAAACTCGGTAGATCTAAGTAAAATTTACTCCAGTTGAGAAAAAATCTCCTGTTGGGACAGACAACAGATCTGATAAAACAGTATGCGTTTTCATTTGCAGATATTTTTTAAAAACAAATTAGACAGAAGACCATTAAAATAGCGTCGTGGAATTTTCGTCTTCTGATGCTAGAATCCTTAACTATTTGATTAAGCAGTAACTTTTTATTCTTTCATCATTTGTTCGTTCACTTTAAATCTCCAAATTAAGCTTCCAAAATATACATCATACATGCTAACATGTTTGATGTATACTCATGAGTTTGATTTCTAAAATATATTTGATCAACACCCATGTCTTTCCTGGCCTTCGATGTTATAGGCATTAATACGAGCCTCATACCAATGGTATTTTGTATGATTTCTTTTTAACTTTTCTTCCTATTAAGGACATTTTTTTTTTATTTGGGCATCGTTGATCGATCTTTCTCCTTACTTCGACCGTTATTTTCAATCTTGACAATATTTTTCAATGACTATTCAATGCGTCTCATGGCGTATGTACAAACTAGTCACCGATTATTGTGACCCGACATCATCTTTAGGTAAGGGTCACTGAATTTCTCATGTTAGTTGTAAGATAAAACTGTGAATTGATAACTATTATAGAAACTGAAAAGAGTGTCATTATTTCTTTGCTGGCTCAGATTCCGACGTTGCACTAAACTAGTATTTAATTGAGAAAATCCACGCCTAATCATATAATTACTAACATGATTCTATATATGGAATATGAATAGGGGAAAACATGAGAAACATAACAAGTGAAGTCCGATTTTTGTTAATATTTGGTATAATTCTGAATATTCCTTGTGTAACAGATGTACGGAATGTTAACGTTTTTTTAACAGAATATTCAACTATAAATTCAAAGGCATCTATATGAGAATTGCTTCCCGAGGTATTCTATAATTATCATGATAATCATCTTATCCAAATATATATGTTGTTAATTTTCAATTGAAATTCTCTGCAAGTGTTATCCACGTTATCTTAATAAGAGGTGACTCATTTTAATATATGTTATATTTTGTTACAAAACGATTTTATATTAGTTTTATATATATTTCCCACCCAACATATGTAGAATAATATATTTTACTTACTCCCCAGAAAAAGAAAAAAATACATGGTAAACATGGAGACGGGTCCTGGAGCGTTTTGGGGAGTGATTTCTTCTCGGGAGTTCGGCGCAATCTCGAATATGCCTGTTTTCAAGCGTGTATTGGCTTTTATAGTAAGGTCACAAGTTGGGGTGGACGATCCGCCGAACCAATCAAAGCAAGGTACGTATCTGGGGAAACCACATATCCGAATTGCGTGTATGTAATTCCGCAATATTACTAGAGTTTTTGAAAACTCAGATCAAAATTAAATCATCCTCATACGACCTGCGGGTCAATACCTATCATTCAGAAAATCCTGGTCTGAAAACAGGTGTCCTCGGGGCAAGATAATTCGGGTTTCATTTCCACATTGTTTGACATTTGCGGCATCTTCATTCTCAAACAACAAAACACATGTCTGGTTTTTAATGAGAAAAAAATCTATGTTAATTCATGGATTTCTGATACCTGCTGTTGTCCGCGATTCAATTAGACAATATTAGCACGTTTATCCGGTCTTCCTCATGTCCCAGGGGGTCTCAACCTCCACAATGGAGAGCAATTCGCTCCCACAAGACGATCACATCACAGTAAGGTAGGAGATTTACTTTCGGGAGGTAGTGGACTAGTGCTTGTTTAATTAAGCAAAAAGTGGGTGGAGACTGATAGAAAGCTAATTGAGAGGGTTAGTTCTTCCACCAATATTCTTGTACACTGGTAGCACAGAGACCATCTCCCAGCTATTAGGGAAGCAAGATCCAGTAAAACATTTATTGTAGAGCTTGGAAAATACAAGTACGGGGAGTAGCTTAACTTAATATTTATTTGTTTTTCTCCGTGAAGAGAAAGTAAGTTTGTAACTGGCGTCGCTTTTTCTCATATCACTTTTTCAGTCTCCATAATTTGTACTTAAGTTTTAAAAAGCGAGTAAAACAGAAATCAGAAATAAAAATTTAGTGAGAAAATACTATTTAGTAATCACAATTATTATTTACACATACTAGTGTAGAACAGACTTGTGAAACTATAAGTACGCAGTAGACTGATAGAAAGCAGTTATGTACGCGTGCGATCCATATCAGGTATAACATTTGAATGGATTTTGAAAAATAATAATCTTCTAATACCACATGTAAACTACTCGGTTGTCAGATAAATCTAGAATATACACTGTGATCATTCCGTTCAAACGGAGAAAATGTCGGTTTGTTTAACAAATTCACATATGCTGAAATATAAACTAGCAAGGGCACGCACACTTATCTAAAATGATATAAACATAGAGAGGGAGAAATAAACGAATAAAACCATAAATTCTTTTTAAATTCTATATAAAGAAAAAACAAAACAAATAAAGAAAACGATTGCAATTACGTAAGCGTCGAAAACAGAGAGACGAAAATTACATTAAAAAAAGATACAGATTAAGAACGAAAATGAATTAAAGGAGATAGAAAACGCAATTACAAGTATAAATAATTGTGATAGACCAGGTAGACCATATAATGTAAGATAAAAACAAATAGAAAAAATAACATGAATGTCGAACGAAAAATTGGAAAAACAGAAGCGAACAAAATGAAAGAAAAAGCTGAAATGAAACAGAAAAATAACATCTAAAAATAATTGGGCGAGGGAAAAAAGGAATATACGAAAGAAACCGTAAATAATAAACGTATGTAAAAACACGAGAAAACGAAAGAGACATAAGATTGATGCCAAGAATGAGAGGCAACAAAAAGAGGAAGACAAATAAATAAGTATAGTTCTTACTGGTTTTACGTATAAATAATATAATCGACATCGCCATTCGTTTTGCTGATAAAACAATATTCAACCGTTGAATAAACGATCATGAAACTTTTTAGTAAACCAAGTAATATTGTCTTCCGCCTGGTAAAACACTGTGAAACACTAATCTGTGTGCGTTGGCCATGTTCCGCCAGAGGCTATTCGGCACGGTTATGTGTCGGCGCAGACGTGTCTTGGATAACAAATGCTGAATGAAAATAAAGATAAGCCGTTTCTCATGTAACGGCTCTGCGGGCCAGTGCGTTGAAATTTGTGTCCAGGCCACCGTTCCCCCATTTTAACACTGGTATCTGATAACAGCACCACTGAATAATCCCCCCAGGCCTGGACAAATATATCGCTCGGCCATGTCAAGAAGCGATCAACACTATCGATCTATTTCTTATGAATCGATGTCAGATAAAGGTTGGTTCTTCCATAGTGCATTGTTCTTCTTGTTAAGTAATGTTGTCCTCTCACCGAAACGCCATTACTATTCAGGAATTACATATGATCATAGTAAACTTAGAAATGATTTAATGTAACAGCATTGGATGACTGTTGTACGTATACTATTATAAGCTCTTAAAAATTTAGCCTTTGACAAGATGGGCACACCATAAGACGACAGAGAGACTCACATAAAGCATGGAGGTATAGCCACGTGAGGACATATATTCATATCATATATAACTGTAGAGTTATATATATATATATATATATATATATATATATATATATATATATATATATATATAGGATAGTGCGTGTGTTATTTATTTTGTATGTCACGCTTGTATCATAGTGACTGTCTTTTAACTGGTATGACCTTCCATTTCTTAAAATAACTAATTTTGCCAATAATTTTTTATGAGTTTTAGTTTTGGTTTCGATTATAGTACAGTGCACTGAAGTCATTTATTTTCTTATAAATAATTTTACCTAGAATTCTTTGTAAGTTTGGTTCGGTTTCGATCATAGCTGAGGGAAGTCTAGTCCTCTGTTTTTATAAATAATTTTACCAAGAATTCATCATAAGGTTTGGTTTTGGTTTCGATTATGGTAAATGGCAGTTCAATCTATATTTTTTTAATAAACTTATCAAGAATTTTGGAGAAGTTTTGGTGTAGTTTTCGATTATAGCTAAAGGTGCTCAAGTTGTATATATATATATATATATATATATATATATATATATATATATATATATTCATAAGTTTTAGTTTCGGTTTTGATTAAACCTGATGCACTCAAGTCATATTGATATCTGTTTTAATTTTTAAAATCGTAATGATACTTATTTGATTAATATATAAAAATCGATAGTAATTTAACTTTATAATAATATATTGTGGTGAACATTGTGGGGACGCAGGCTTACCTTTTAAACAGCCTCGGTATGTGCTTTTCCGACGCAGCGTCATGATGCTGAAAAGGGTCCAAGATGGCGCCTTCGGCCTTATATAACAATGCAGTCTCGCAAATTCTCGTGTGCTCTCGCGCACGTATGCAAATTCGGAGGACTCTATCTTTTATAAAAGTAGGCCACTGCAACAGAGGGAAGAGATGTGAAAACGAATTTCAGAATATATATTTTCTATTAGTGATATCCTTTCCATCATATATATATATATATATATATATATTCATAAGTTTTAGTTTCGGTTTTGATTAAACCTGATGCACTCAAGTCATATTGATATCTGTTTTAATTTTTAAAATCGTAATGATACTTATTTGATTAATATATAAAAATCGATAGTAATTTAACTTTATAATAATATATTGTGGTGAACATTGTGGGGACGCAGGCTTACCTTTTAAACAGCCTCGGTATGTGCTTTTCCGACGCAGCGTCATGATGCTGAAAAGGGTCCAAGATGGCGCCTTCGGCCTTATATAACAATGCAGTCTCGCAAATTCTCGTGTGCTCTCGCGCACGTATGCAAATTCGGAGGACTCTATCTTTTATAAAAGTAGGCCACTGCAACAGAGGGAAGAGATGTGAAAACGAATTTCAGAATATATATTTTCTATTAGTGATATCCTTTCCATCATATATATATATATATATATATATATATATATATATATATATATATATATATATATATATATATATATATATAAATGTAATGCTTGGTTCGTTCAAAGTTGATGCAACCATATTTCTACATTACCAATGTATTTAAAATTTTCAGAAAACCCAGCTTTAGAGTCGAGGGACGTTTCTAGGTTATTAATATAGGTTTACATCGCCAATTATATCATATTAAATAAAATAAAAAATATTTTTCGTAAGCCGTTAGTGCGAACCTGCTTTGTTGATAGAACTGAACTTCCGGTTCGATTCATTTCACACACCACGATTTGACGAAACGAATTAGAAAATTTATTTTTTTGTTTACTAGATAAGTAAAAAAAAATAATTAATTTGTTTATCTTTCAAATTTTTAAATTTAAACATTTTTTCTTTATTATATCAAACAAAAAGAAAAAGAAGTTTGTCGCTGGCTTTTTGAGTCGAAGTCGTTTTTTTTGTTTTTGGGTTTTATTTTTCGATATAAGAAAATATGAACTTTTTTATTTTTAACACTATAAATTGTTTGGTAAAAGTACATGTGTTTTTCGATGAAAATTTTCGGATTGGTAACGTGCTTAAATAATATTTGGTGCTAATGCTGAGTGTGGTCCGCGCTATTTTTTTAATCGTATTTCTACGTTTAATAAAAGTTTTATTATATGTTTTTTTATTCAATTGTAAGCTTAAAATACAGATATTGTACAAAACACCCCCATCCCGATGTTAAGAATGGCTTTTTAAATAATAACGTTATTATTTTAGCACGGGTCACTCTCTGCATGAGTACCGTATTTTCACCTAACAGTTAATAAACAAAACATGGTACTTATGCAGAGAAAGTACCGTGCTAAAATAATAACGTTATTTAAGAAGCTATTCTTAACATGGGGAGGGTTTTTTGTAACTATTCGATACTTTCACCTAACAATTTAATAAACAAAAGATGATGCTTATGCAGAGAATGTACCGTGCTGCAATAATGCTATAAAGAAAGACATTCTTAACATGGCAAATAGGAGAGAGTTCTGCACGGATCACTCTCCGTATGAATACTAATTAATGTTTTGCTGTTTGCTTTTTTTACCGTATTTTGGGGTTTTTTTTAAAGAAAACCTTTTTTAACAAAAATTGAAAGTACACGTTTTTTCTTTTTTTACAGAAATTGTTTTTATATAAGAAAATATGAATGATTGTTCTTTATTAACGAAATTGGGTACTCGGTCACTTATTGATCCGTGCTGAAATAATAACGTTATTATTTAAAAAGTCATTCTAAACATACGGGGGAGAAGAGGGGTTGTGTACATATTCTGTACTTTAACCTTACAATTAAATAAACAAAACGGTAAATTTTTAGATTAGGTACACCTTCGCAATTTTCTTTTAAATGACGACTATTCTGGGTTTTCGACTATGCGGAATACGGAAATCGCATTGAAATTTTGCAGAAATAAGTAGTTATCGAGATATAAAAAGTTGTATAATGCATTGTAATCTCTCGCGACCATTTTTTTTACACGCTTGCGCGCGTCATAAACAAATCTACGCGCGTAACAAAGATGGCCGCCAAAGAATACAATGCATAAAACAACTATTTATATATGAATAACTGCTTATTTCTGCAAAATTTCAATGCGATTTCCGTCATTTAAATGAAAATTGTGGAGGTGTACCTAATCTAAAAAATACCAAAAAACCATAAAACTTTAATTAAACTTGGAAATACTATTTAAAAAAATAGCGCTGATCAGTAAATGCATTAGCACCAATTAATCGACTAACGTGACCTTATTGCTAAATAAGCTCTGGCTACAATGTTGAACGCGCCCTTCACATTTTTTTAAAGTTAAATTCAACTTTCACAATATCTTTTTATTTTTTTATAATTTCACAATATCTTTTTTTAATAATAAAGTGTTAGTTAAAACACAGAATAGTTACAAAACGCCATCCCCTCTCTATGGAAAGAATGGCTTAAAAGTATTAGGTACTTATGAAGAGAGTGATTCGTGCTGAAATAATAACGTTATTATTTAAAAAGCCATTCTTAATATGAGGAGGAGATTGTGTTTTGTACCAAGGGGAGGGAATAGTGTTACTATTCTGTGCTTTCAATTAACAATTTATTAAAAAACAAAACAAAAGGTAAATTTTCACATTAGGTCCACCTCCACAATGTTTAACATGGGCAGGTTGGGAGTGTTTATTCTGAAAGCCGTTCTTAACATGGGGAGAATGATGGTATTTATTCCAAAAGCCGTTTTTAAAAGACGAAAGACGGGTAAAAGGTTAAAACACGTGGTTAGACATGGGTGTTGTTTATTCCGAAAGCCGTTCTTAATATGTGGAGGTTTGGAGTGTTTATTCATGACCGTCCGTGAATTATAGTGCATGGTACAGGTCTTTATATCTCGAAAACTAATTGCCCATGCAAATTTTAAATGAGATTTTCTTATTCAGCATAGTCGAAAATTGTGGAGGTGGATCTAATGTAAAAAAATACCCTCCCGCAAAATAGATATCGTGAAATTTAAATTCAAATGCGGTACTAAAAATAAAATTAGACAGAAAAATACACCTTTGGGTTTGTACTTGCACAAAGACTTGAAAAGTTGTCAAAAAAACGAATATATAGCAAGTAAATATTTTCAAAGGAAGGATAAGTTAATTTTTGACCTAATTGGATAATTTTTAGTGTTTTTATTGGGTTTGTACTACTGTACATATAGAATCGAAAAAGTTGTAAAAAAAAATGTATAACAAATATTATCACAGGCAAGATATGTTACTTTATAACCAAAATGGATATATATATATTTTTTTTAATGTAAAATGTTTATCCGGCTCGAAAAACAGCGTTTATTGCTATATTTGTTAATTACAAATGGCGGCAGACTGTGTGAAACATATTAGGTTTGGGAAAATAAGTTAAAACTAAAAACTATACAAAATACTATTAAACACCACCGAATACATGTCTGCCTATGTCACGGTAACATATATTGAGTGAGTTCATGACAGTATATCTATAGTTTTTTTTTTTTTTAGTTTTATCTCAATTTCCCAAACTTAACGTGTTCAACACAGTCTGCCGCTATTTGTATTTTTCAAATATACAGATGAACATTACATGTTTTCGAACCGATTAAACATTAAACACTAAAAAAAATAACATCTTATCCAGTTAGGTAGAAAAATAACTTATGTTGCCTTTGATAGCATTCAGTTATTATATGTATTTTGCAACAACTTTTTCGTTCCTGTGTTTAGTAATACAAACCCGTTTTATTTACTATAACGTTTAGTCGGCTCGAAAAACAGTGTGCATCATTGTATTTGAAAAATACAAACGGTGACAGACCCTGTTGATGATGTTAAGTTTGAAAAAATGATTTAAAACTAAAAAAATATACAATATACCATCAGAAACCCACCGAATATGTCAGCCTATGTCACACGAACATATAATCAGTAGGTTCCTGACACTGTTTTCTATAGTTTTTAACTGATTTTCCCAAACTTAACGTATTCAACAGAGTCCGCCACCATTCGTCTTTTTCAAATACAAAGATAGCTACTGAGTTTTTGAGTCGAGTAAACATTTTACATTAAATAAAAACACTAAAAAATTATCCAGTTAGATAGAAACGTAATTTACCTTACCTTTGCTTTCATTTATTCGTTTTTGGACAACATTTACTCGAATCTGTGTATAGTAACTCCCCCCTTACCCAAATATTAATTAAAAACTCACACTTTTGAATACAATAAAAAAGAAAACTATTTAGCGTTTCAACGTTTGAGCAGCTGTCGGCTTCATCCACTGAATGTTGGTCGAGCCCAAGCCATGATTCTGCAAAAGTTCCATTTTTTTTTTTTTTTTTTTTTTCATTTTTGCCTTTTTTTTACTTTTAGGAGTGGATTGCTGTACTAAGAATATAAGAAACATGCATTTTCTCTTTTTATTAGAATTTTCCATTACACGAAATTAAGCCACAGCAATGCGTGGCAGGGTACAGCTAGTATATATATATATATATATATATATATATATATATATATATATATATATATATATATATATATATATATATATATATATATGTATATATTAATATCCAGTAACAATGGTGTCCTAATGATTATTCATATCATCGGCAAACCTGGCGTGACAAATCTGATTTTAGTTCGTTTCCCGAAAAAGCTTTTTATCGAGCACGTATTTATATAACTGCACATTTCTGGACAATAAGTCAATTATATAACTTTAGAGTAATTTTTGATTAATCATAATTATCGCTCATAGTGAAATAGCATTTTTAATACACAGACCATGCTAACTCAGGAATAATTTTACAACTTTTTTACGTTCTGCCATGTACCAAAAATATAATATTACATATGGTTTCGATTCTAGATAGTTGCACCAGATCATTTTTTTTAATCGTCATCATGTGTTTTTATTCATAAATATTAATCTGATTTCAAATATATTTAGGTATAGTTTACGGCAAGCAAAATCAAAATATTTATTTACAATCTTGGAATATAAAACATTTCTTTTTGAATTACTTACAGTGCTTTAAAACGATAACTATTTATTAATAATATTTTTATATGTTTTAGCGGAAATCTCTCAAGAACGAAGACAAAATTAAATGAAACAAAGTCATACGTTTCTTAAGTACATTTTCCATGGCAGGGGACATATGCATAGCATAGTTTTGATAGAAAAGATTTCTCGGGTTAAGGTCAGCTTTCTGCATTTCATGCTCTTCATTTTCCCAAGTAATACGTAACTATTGCTTAAGATTTTGAAATTAGAAATAATCATTGTCTATCCTAACTTTTACAACCATTTATGAGTAGACGGTAAATTCAATCGTGACATGATGACTAAGATTTTCCCAGATATTTCTCAACTTTTCTGCGATATTTGATAACATCATGAAATAGCAATATTAGCCCCTAGAAATGATAAAGTTCATATTATGATTTATAATCATTTTCAAGTTTTATCAATCCATTGATTGTATGCTTAATGAAGGTTAGGCAGTAATATTTCCTGTAGAATTCACTACGACCAATTGGAATGGCACACTATAACCTGGTATTGAACGAAGGGGCTCGGATTATATTGTTAAGAAATATTGATCAACCTAAACTGTGTGATGTCATATGGTTAGCAATGAATATTTTGAAAAACTAATGTTCTGGAAGCCATTATAATTTTAAACGTGAAACTGTTAATTTCTCGGATTCTCCTTATTTATTCGTACTTGATCGTTTAGTTCAATCCTTTACAATTTTCAATGAAGGTTAGTTTTACAATGTCTGTAAATAAAGCTCCAAGCCAAAGCTTCAAAGTTGTTGGATTTAATCCTCGGACACTTTGCCTTTCTCGTGCCTAGTTGTCTGTTTGTTGGTCACGCGTATGGAATGCTGAAAACACTAAATTTACCTACCTGTTAGAAGTCACATTCAAAGTGTCTTTATGTGGAGTTTTTTTTTTTTAAATGAGTGCTAAAGGTATATTTACCAGTGTTCAGGTATGTACTGCTGGAAACTAAATTTTAATTATAGTAGGATAAGGAAAAAAAGATATTAGAAAAAGCACAAACACGTCGAAAAAGAACTTTAATAAGATAACATCAGCAGTTAAGTTTTAAAAGACATCGGAAGGTGGTAAGGGGTGAGAGGGAGTTTTAAATTAAGGAGCGAAGTGGAGTTTAAAATATTAAACCGGACACGGATGGAAATAAAAGTGTTGCAGAGAGAGAGAGAGAGAGAGAGAGAGAGAGAGAAAGGATGGATAAGAAGGGCGTGTGATGGGTAAAATTTAAAAACAGAGGCGGGGAGAAAAAGAAGGGTGAAAAATAAGAGAGAAGAAGAGAGACAATCAGTTACTATCTTGTTGCATGGTGATAGATATAGACATAACGTTTGCTCATTGCATACATGTCATATGGAGTTTGACACGTTAAAAATTCATGCGGTTTAAGAGAGGGAGCTGTTTGCAATAACTAATACGCATCCTCTCAAAGTAAGCTTAGTCACAACCAACTTAAGTGCATTTATTTATTTAAAAGAAGGATTAAATGCATCGACTATGAAAAATGTCTGTAAGTTGCTAAATAAAAAACAATGTTGCAAGATACTACATTAATGTATATGTCCACATAAGATATGAAACTATGAAAATATGCACGTAGAAGATATAAAATAATAATAATAACAATAATAATAACAATAATAATAATAATAATAATAATAATAGTAATAATCATAAAAATCTACTGATAATAATAAAACTAATAGCAAAAATATGGGGAAAAGTCGCTATGTAAGTGTATGGTACGTAGTTCAGGTAAATTTAGATGTAAATAAGAGGGTGTAGGATAATGTTGGGGGTAAATACCTTGGTTAAAACTTTAGTTCGGGGTACTTGATATTAAGGGTAAAATGTATCAGAGCTTCTAAGGTGAGAAATTGGTATAAATGTGCACATACACATATATAGATATAAAATTACAAGTTAGCAGATACATATTTACGTATATATGGACATACTGAGCCACGTATAAATGGACATATAGATGAAAGTAAAAATAAAAATAGCTATAAGGAAAAATAAAGTTGTAAAAATGTAGGTAAGGATAGCGGAAAACATAAATCGCTATGCAATTTAATAGTGGTAAAAAGTATATATTCATAAGAAATATATATATGATCGAGCGAGAAAATAGGAATGGACAATTTGACTTCTATTTTCAAGAACTAGAGAGTGCGGCAAAATAACATCATGCCTTGTAAGAACAAGATTTTTAAAAATATTGATAACTCCTTCGCCTAACCCGAAAATTATCAATGTTTAATAAATTAAAATTTATTTAAGGATAACAATACTGATGTTTATACGTTTGTATATTAAAATCTATACAATTAACTGCTCATTGTTACTTCAGTAAATCTAACGTGAGTAAGATTTTTTTATTGTTAACTCATGCTCATTTGATGTATGAAGTAAGATCTAATTTCGGTGTGTGCGTATACAATTTCCTCCACAATTTTTGGAACTTCTGAGGAAAAAAACATCATTTACAAATATATATATATATATATATATATATATATATATATATATATATTTACTGATGCCGTATAACGATTGTGCATACAACGGACACGTCGGAGTTTTTGAATGCTCATAACCATTTATAATAATAAACACATTGTATGAAAATAATAATTTAAACTATTAGGCAAAGCAGTTATCTCCTGTATTCATAATCATCTATCCATATCCATGTTTTTAAATCTTATATTAAATTTTTCGGATTTGATAAAAAATATTACATGGCTGACTTAGTGGATATATTCTATGGTTTGAAATGCAAGGGAAACTATATGTAACACTATATATGTTTAACTAAAGATTTTTAACGTATCATAGACAAGGGAAAAAGTATATTGCACCATTGTTGATTATATGAATTGTTGAGTTTGAATTTTTGCAGTGATTTCTGAGTTCGACATAATGATTTCAGAGCTCCAAAATGGGCCCTAAGATAGAAAACTGTTAATTGTTAATTGTATAAATTCAAAGATAAGAATGGCAATCAGAATAATTATAATAATTATAATAACACACACCATATAATATTAAAAGGCGATTATATATAGAAGGAATCTCTGAAGTGGCCATTGATAATAACCATCATATCTGTCTTTGAAAACGTATATTAAAGAACCCAGGAATTTGCAGAAATGTCACAATAAGAAAAAACCAACATGAACACTTAGAACAAAACACACTGCCGAAAAGAGTGTACGCATTTTTCTCTCGATGAACTTATTTGATTACTGGATCACGTTTCACTGAAATACAATATTATTTTTCTATTTTTCTCACATTTTATTTTATTTCTTCAATGATTTTCAGTTTCATTATTTTACAAGTAACAGGAGACTCAAACCAAATGTCAAAAAGAAAAACGCGAATAAGCGACAACAGGAAAAAAGTATTTAAAAATCTGATATAAAAAAAAACAGAGAAAGTTTCTCTTCAACTGATATTTTTTACGGGATTTCTAAGTTTCTTACTTCCCATCAACATATTTCCTTTATACGTTTCACGCTTTCTTTCGGTTATCTCACAGAATAATCTGTTTCTTTTTTTTCTATTTTGCACTTGCATAAGGTGTTAGCTGGCTTTAGTTCTTCCAATTGCAAAATAAATTCATGCGTGTGTGTTTGTTTCGACAGAACATTCTCATTTGTGTAGATTTCATTGAACAGAAGATAGTTCTGTCTATATGATCATTATTGTATACGACGATTCAATCGAAGAATATACGTTGCCTAAATAACTGCGTTAATTTAAATGTTATAATGTGTACTTCTTAAAATGGTACACACTTGAGAGGTTTTAGCAAATAAAATATCATCTACGTCTTGTGCATATAAATGCCTGATAAATATGGTTTTACTTTAAATAATTGTTATTTAATTATAATTGGCAATACCAGTTCTAAATACTTAAAAATGCGAACTCTCTGAGAAGTATAAACTAAAATACACTCACTATGGGTTCCTTATGTCTGCTTCTGAATAAGGCGTTTATTAGTTTTTAATTTTATTTATGCTTGTCAGAATTCTTGGGTTGCCCTGAGGTAGACACATACCAAATGTAATCAAAGTCGGCTTCGTAACTTCGAATCTTCCGACTTGTAATCCTAGTTACTGTATGCATAAAATAAGTATTATTATTTAATTATAATTATATTGATATAATAAATTATATCGACATGGCAACTAAGTTTAATAGAAACTTTTCTGTTTTATTTCTGATTGACAAGCGCAGGTTATTTTGCATGAAGCGCACTGTTTTAGGGTAAAACTAGATTCACTATTAAGCTAATAAAACAAGTACAAAATACTCCGTATGATCTTGTGAGCACAATTGATTTTCCACAAATACGAATATAATAGCAAATATAATGGCATGCATTCATACGTCCACGCATGCCTACGGTATTTATGATTTATTTTGAAAATAAGGAAAATATTAAGCTGAAATCAATTAATAATCTTTAAAGAGAACACGCACAATACTAATGACATCTTCACGAAAGGAAGTCACATGAATCACATTTAGATAATGTATAATAGATTCACTTCAGATCATAATAGGATATATATATATATATATATATATATATATCAAAAATGTTCTTTACTATAGAAAAATAATTAATGAAAATTAGTAAAAAACACACAAGAAAGCTCACATTCCATTAACATATAATAAACAAGTTAATCGAAAGCGATTGAAAGATCACGTTTTGTTTATATTACTCGTTAATTAATGAAGCATGATTTAAATTCATCTGTCAAAATTCGCAAAATAATATGGACATATTTTAACAATGAAAACTTTTGTAGACTACAAGACAATGCAATTTATTTGACGTGGTATAGATGTATGCTTAGAATGCTGTCAGAGGAGCTGAATGTGGCACAAGATTTGCAGATTTGTTTATTTCTGATTAATTGGTGAATTATCTAGAAAATGTGGAGAATCAGAACCGTTAGAATTAATCACTGAGGGAAGGTATACTGCATGTATTATTGTTGCATAGGGGTAATATTTAGATGACGAACATTATATATTATATTGTTGAGTGTTCATATGTGAGAGATATATATCGGGTACATTTTATTGGGATATGTAATACACGATGAAAGGGGGATAGAAGAGATGAGGACATTTATACAGTTCTGTAAATGTTTCTATAACATATACTTTAGAGCGGAGAAGGGTTATCATTTTTTTTTTATCACAGGATGAGACATTCATTACTTCTTAATAGAGAGGGAGACACATTACTTAAATATGATGGGGAGAGACATTGCTTAGATGGGTTTATACACACATTTCATTATAGATGATTGAGACAATGTTCGTATAAATGATTCACAATACCTTTGTTTGTTGAGAAAAACGACTCCGAAGACGGCAGTTACAAAATCTGATGTTTCTTTATTTCTTCGAATGGTCAATGAACACATCCAGAAATTCAAAGGCACTACATGATTTCAACTTCTAACCCTTCGCTTCCAAAGGGGGATTCGTCCGACTCGACTCTCTCTCCTGTTATCTGTCCGTCCGACTCTCTCTCCCGGTCTCTGTCTGACTTTGTCCTTTAAAACCGGCAACTACATTGAGGATTAATTTCTAAACCATGATGTAATCACATGACCAAAAAGGTGCTTAGCCGTGGCCTTAACAGTCATGATTCTCACATGTCTGGTTCGAACGTGTCCAACCCATTTATTCTAACCTATTTTCGACCTAGCTTATTTTTAAATTTGCTATTGTTTTTTTTAAGTGACCTTTTATTTATTCTGTTTTCATAAACAGAATTGAATCATCAAGTTCCTTTTTACAATAACATTTCTAAATAATCGAATACCTTTTCAAACAAACATATCTGCGATTTTATATTTAAAATAACAATTGGAATTCCTCCCTGAATTTTAATTCCAAATCTAGCTTTCCAGGTTCGAATTCTCGGGCTACCCCATCTCATTTCTACTTACTAACAAGAAAAGGGAACTTGTTATTGTAACATCCCTCTCCTCCTTATTTTCAAAAAATGTACGCATTTTTTTATTTCTAGTACATTATCCACGCAACAAAACGGCTTGTTCTATTGAGTATGGCTTTGTTTCATTTCCTAACTATCCTATATTTTCCGGGATATTTTCAAAGCGTATTTACTTCATCTTTGTGGTTGGCTTCCAATTATTAAGATATACTTTTCATCACGCTGATTCACTTGGATTTCCTTTTTTGGACTCTCGTAAATTGATGAAGATAAATAAAAATCACCCTTAACTAATTAACCACCCCAAACCCTGCGCCACGATTCCTATGTGCGCACTAAATTCTAACTATGACCCGATTACTGTGAGTTTTCATTTTTCTCATCAGAGCTTCCAAGATCCGCCAGATATATCCCGCATTCATGCATTTCTAAAAAAATATCAGGTTATATCTTCCTGCGTGCTTACGGCACATTTTACTTTTCTCTCACTTCATTAAGCTATATGTGATTTGCTTATTGCACCGATCTCATAGTCCTTTTAACACCATAAGGATTCTCATATCCTCCACCGCCAGCCTTTTATTTATTGAGCCAAGACTTAGTACTCTGCTTGGAGTCGTTACGTGCGACCAGTTTATAAGCACCCAATTTACAAGATCCATTATTTTTCCGAACGGGGCATCTCTAATGCTTACCCGGCAAACTACGCATCTTCGGAAAAAAGTTTATGGACTTTTAAAAACCAAGACAAAAAAAAGTTTTAAAAAGGAAAATCTCTCTTTTGGCTTATCACATCTGTAAAAACTCTCACAAATACTCGGTTACGGAATTTTCTATTTTGTTCCTGCTAAAATTATGTACTTCTTTCTAGGCCAACCATTTGTCAGTATCCTCTTATTTTTCCTAAATCTTTCAATTTTAATGTATATTCCTCATTATGACTTTGAATTCCTGTCGCAAAAATACAATAACATTTACATACATTTAAGACAGTTTGCAATATCCTAAAAACATTTTTAAAAATACGTTACATTATACATTTAACTATGATTTATACAAAAAGTAGTAACTTGTTTTCAAGAGAAACATTTTTTCTGTGTAACAACAATAATCAAAGTTCGTTAATAAAAAATGCCCTTTTTTTCAAACTCAAAACAAATAAAACACATTAAAATCTTAAAAGTTCAACTATGAACAGAAAAACACCCGAAGCACTCCCTCATTTATATCAAATTGTTTAGATGCCCGACCGTCGAGGACAACCTGGATTTTTCTGTTATCGAAGAAGGATTCAATTATGTTATATATTCGTCCGGTGATACCTTATTATTATGTTTTCCTAAGAAGACCGTCATGTCATACCCTGTTAAAACCCTTAAATATATCTAGAGCAACCGCTATACCCTCCGCTGCTTTGTCCAGTGAATAGTATATACGATATACTATTCAGTTAGGATATATGCTGTGGAACGAGCTTGCCTAAATCCATATTATTAGATATTCAGAAGTTTAGCATCTATAAGGTGATTGACTAGAGCTTGGTTAATTATGAAGTCAAATATTTTGGCGAAAGTAGGGGGAAGTTAATTGCGCGATAATTTAATGGGTTAGTTCTTTCGCCAGAATTCTTGAAAACTAGTACAACAGAAGCAGTTTTCCATCAGTCTTGAAAACAATATTCATTAAGGCATTTGTTGTAAAGTTTGGAGAGAACAGCAGCTACTTCAGCGGAACATTTTCTTAATATCACAGCCGGGATAAGATCAGGTCCACATGCTTTTGAAGTGTACATGTATTTTTTATGATAGCATGCACCTGAGAAACGGTGATTTTCAGATCGTCTAGCGTGGCGTTTTTTCGCAAAAGAAAGTCAGGGAGGGGTTTGTGAGCAGAATCCAGTGTGGAGTTGGAAGCAAACCGCCTGGCGAGCATGATAGTCTTCTCCATTGCTGAGCAAAGAACCTCATGATTTGTTGGTTAGTTGGGGAATTGTTAATTGCCCATTATTTACTAGACTGTGGTAGATTTTCCAGAAATCACTGTCTCGATGCGTTTGTTTTCTAGTGGTTTCAGTAAATTCTCTCTTAGCTGTCGCTATTTCTTTCTTACAGTTACTTCTAGCTTCTATATACTTCTGTCTGTTTGAACTGGACTTATGTAAGTAAATTCCCCGGTAATCACGATGCCTTCGCGCAATGGCAGTTAGACAAGAAGAAATAAACTACTGGGTAGAGTGTGGGTTGCTATAAAGTGTCTGCGTGTACCTCAACGGCTGTTTTGAACCATTCAGTGATCTCATTCAGCAGGAAAATAAAAGATATTTCCCCATGGGACATCTCTCATAATATCCCTGATTACTTCCCAGTCAGCCTTGTTATAATATATCGTTTTTTAGCAATAACTCTTCAGTTTTGGCTCTAGAGTTAAGGATGATTTCGACCATTATCACTGTATGATCAGCGCTCCCAAGTGGGATGTGGGCATTCGTTTTACAGTCATTGGGAACTGTGGTCAGAAACAGATCTAGAAGTGATGCGTTTTGTTCTCGCTGGTCTGGGAAACGGTTGGAAACGTAACCATCGGTGATAGGGAGTGAGATATAGAGAAGCTACGTGTAGTGCTACCAGCTGCGTCTGTGTAAGTAGAGAATCCAAGCCAGTTGCTGTGGTGGACATTAAGTCACCAAATACATGTACTTGTCCACAAGTGTCAAGGGAGAGTGCTCTATCTATGCTGTCAGATATTTTGTATTAGAGTGCACTCCTGGGACGAGGGAGAGCGGTGGAGAAAATAAAAGTAGTCCATGTTACTTTGCATGTAAAGTCTAAACCACATAAAGGCTTGAGCGTCCGATTCTAGGTTCGTTTCTCTAGCCAAGAGGAGGGTATTCTAAATACAGACTCAAAGTCCGCTGATATGTTTATCAGAGTACTTACGGCAGAGTGGGAGATATTCCGGCACGTTAAAGTAGTTAGAACGAATGGAGGGGTGTACGTTAGTCTAAATGAGTCCTAAAGTATTCGGGATGTTTGTTAGGAGAAATGTTTCAACATCATCTAAATTAGTTCTAAGTCCACGCATGTTCGTGAATGCAAGCCTCAACGGAGGAGGCAAGTTGAGTTTGTTTTTAATCTAAGCCGGGTTAAAGCGAATTTTTTTTATTGTTCAGTTTCAGTTTAGGAAAGGGGGTGCTGAACAGTCTTTATACAGAAACTCAGATGTGTAACACAAGTAGACCATCAGCTGATCGTTCATCAACTAGGATTGTGGACTCAGTAAAGCCCATTGGAGATGAGTGCAGGGTCCATTTTCATGCGCGACATGGCACTACAAACACTCCGATATAATACAACTGTTGATGGAGCAGCCGCTCTAAGCGCTACCAGAGAGTTAGGGCTCCTATACTTCCAGTCGAAAACAGCAGCCAGGAACTGTCAATCCGGTACCCTCAACCCATCAGACGAAGGTCAAACCAATCTAATTGCACTGGCATATGTGTCACTGAAGCGCTCCCAAGTGCCCAG
The DNA here is from genome assembly GCF_053919585.1 of Euprymna scolopes. Lineage (NCBI taxonomy): Eukaryota > Metazoa > Mollusca > Cephalopoda > Sepiida > Sepiolidae > Euprymna > Euprymna scolopes. Next base: position 117,214,170 of record NC_136497.1, read on the forward strand.
TTTAGAGAGATGGGATGTGTTGGGAGAGGGCACAGCGGCGTTCATTGGCCGAGTCGGGAAATATGATATATCACTGAGTATTTCTGTCGAATCCCTGTGATATTACTTCTGCGCCTAGCTAATAGGCAAAGAAGTAGTATGGGAGCCGGGCGATAGACAGAGCCTATCTACTCGTCAAACAGTTTAGGTTTGAAAACCGGTAATTTGTTTGAGTCACCAGCTCTAGGAAGGTTGCCATCCAAGACGGGAAACGCCTCCCTCTCTTTAGGTTTAGTTTCAGAGTGTTCCTTCTCCTAGACGGATAGTCAATGAGGATCTACTGTGTCCATCAGCACCGAGAGGGTTTGCCCCGCACCTGGGTCCTAACCCAGGTATTGCTTTGACCCCGGGCAGGTAGTTAATGTTAGTGGGTTAGTTTGTAAAGGTTATATAACTAGTGAATAGGTACACTCAAAGTTATTAAGGGACATTGCTATTTCATTGTTACTGGAAGACGGGTGAGTAAAGTCCATGCAGTGGAAGCGACTATATTTGCAAGCAGGCTTATTAGAAAGTATTTAATGATGGTAAGATTTTTCTCTTTAGATTTTTTTCATATGATAGTTTTTAATAGGATAACTTTACAGTATGGCTAAGTATTAAGAATTAAATTAAAAATTTTGGTGCCCAGACTGTTACATTTTTAGATGATAGGAGGGGTAAGATGTAAGTGTAATATAGTACGGGTTAACTGGAGGAAAATTGTAAGTTATGGCGTATTCCGTATGCATAATTAAGTAAATAGATATATGGGCAAATTTCAAGTAGATGTGAATCAATAGAAGTTGTAGGTATTAAGTATGTTTCCACTTGTAATGAAGGAAGATGATTTCAGCTTTCATTTAAGAGACATGCAGTATTTACAAAACAAAGTACCAGTTTATTTTTGCATTAATCCTTACAAAACTATCTAAGAGACATATTGTTATGTAATGTAGATCACTTTAAATCTGAGTACAGGCTATTGTTAGTAAATACCTAACTGGATAATAATAAAATCTAATGAATATCTTAGAGGTAGAGATGTATAGATATTTAATGATGAATTTCTAAGCGGTGAGCATGCGAATGTTAAGGGCTGGAAGCTAAAGACTCCATTACAAAGGCGTATGTAATGTAGGAGTTTGAGTGGCAGCTTGGGGAGTAAAACAAATTGTTAGTTTTCAATAAAGGGGATATTAACTTACGGAATGCAGTAAAGTTACATTAGAATTTAGAGTTTCATGTAACGTTTAGTCAGAAATTTTTTTTTTGGATTTAACATGCAAGTTAAACAAAGGCAGTCGTCTCGGAGGTAAAGTATATATTGGATATACATAGCAATCGAGCAGTGTTGTTTATACTGTTATGAAATAAACAATTAGTACATGACGAGTCGGAATTCGTAGTTATTTAAAGTCATTAAGGTCAGGGACAAAGCATTGTATCTATTCAGAAATAGTCCTACTGACCTCACTAAGATCACCGTATACATCAATGATCTTCAAGACGACATCCTTAGATAATTCGTAGACATTTATGATGACGACACTACCATTTATGGAAGCACTTCGCAGACCGTAAACGATCAAGTTCTCTCTGACACTTTCACCTCTGATCTTGAGAACGTGGTACAATGGGGAAAAAGTGGCTAGGTACTTTTAATGCATCTAAAACCAAGCTTCTATCTTTACATCATCAACATTCTGCTGCTCAGCTGCCATCAAATGAATGCCTTCTTGGGGAGTCATCATGTTTTGACAAGCTTCTGGGCTTGATTTTACTCCCGATCTAAAATGGAACACGTATATCAAATCAATTGCCAAAGTCACTGGAAAGATGGTGGAATCCTTCTACGGCTCCATTAGATATCTCACTCCTGATGCAATTCTCTACCTATATGAAAGCCAGGTTCGGCCAACGATGGAGTACTTTTGCCACATCTGGGCAGGAGCTGCTAGAAGGACCTTATCCTGTCTTGACAGAGTTCAAAATAGACTTCGTAGCTTAGTGGGGGATGCCCTTCTCTCTTCTCTGCAACCCCTTTCCCATAAAAGAGACGTAGCGAGCCTGCCCCTGCTTTATCGTTATTTTCATGGCAGGTGCTCATCTCAATTTCGATCTCTGCCCCCCCTCGCCAGACTTTCACTAAAAACACTCGTCTTCCAGAACCACTATCAACAATTACTCACACTCTTTATCCGTGCCTACACCTAAACGTAGATTCCATGAACAGGGCTTCTTTCTTGGAACTGCTCGCCTGTGGAACTCTATTCCGTTTGCCAGCTTTCCAGCTGACTACAATCTGATTGTCTTCAAGTCCAACGTGAACAAGTTCTTATTGAACCGTCCTCCTAATTAATCCAAGTTACGAAATTCCCACTAATGTTTATTACGCTAAAATCACAATTACTAATGTATACCTATTAACCCTTATCCTCGAATGACCTCTGGGCCTTGATAAGCGGTGACCCCCATGTAAAAAAAAATCAGTTACAAATATAGTTGAAAGTAAAATATAAGCTATATTCAGTGGTTTAATATAGATAGCATGGAAGCCACATTTTTCATCCGAACGAGCATAAAGTAATTGTAGATGTTAAGTATATAAATTAAAGTTCTAAACTATTCTATCACGTGTTTTCATTTGTTCAGAGCATTGGAGTTAACATATATGCTGGAATAGAGAAAGTTTGTCTTAAATATAATCTTTGTGTATAACATCTCATTTGAACAATACGTTAAGGCGTGAAGAATAAATAAGATCTGTAAAAGAAAATTATATTACACAATACACATGTATAGACATTACACTCATAAAAGTCATAACCAGGATTTCACGTTAAATGGTTCATTGAAGATCATAAAGAGTCCACATTATCAAATGTATTGTTATGTAGAGTATTGAGAATTATGAATCACAGCCCTTTCCTTGATCGTAGTTTTGTTCAATTCGCATGCGAGTTAAAGCCGTTATACTTACACAACATTACTTCTCAACAGAAGTGGTAAAACATGCTCGACATTTCTAACACCACACTTTTCGCACACAGCTCCAAAGGTTAAAGCCATTTAAGCACTGTGTGAGCGGGTAAAATGCTATGAAATTCGGAGATCAGCGTGTGTGAGGTGTTTAGATGCCTTTTCTGGGAAGCAGAATGCCAATAACAATGTACGTGGAAAACGATCCCCATCTTAGACAACGTGTCGAATTGTTAGATTACTTGAGTAAATAATGTCGCCTAGGTAGGTATAGTGTTGATGACACGAGAAAGTCGAATGTTGGACTGTATGCAAACAAAGAGCATCACAACTGGACAATATATTCCTGCGCCGTGTAGTCACTAAGCATTGTTGCATTCGAATGTCTAAAACCTGACTTGCTATTTGTATTTCTTATTTGTCAGACAAAATAGTTGGTCCATTAGTGTTTTAAAATTCTGGGTCATAGCACTGACACTCTGTAAAATGAGGATTCTTTTACTCCATCTATTTTTTGTTTCATATGGACGTGCCTCTCTTGCTACCGAAGGTTTACTCAAAACTCGTCTCTTTGATCATTCTTGTTCTTCAACTTTGGCCATTTCACGCGGCTTCTGTTGTCCTCGTCCATAAAACATCTGAAACGTCATGCGTCTTCTTCTAATTTTCTTTCCGGGTTGGCAGTAAAGAGAAAACATATTTAGCTTTTTTGAGTTTGGTTGTTTGTATATTTACTATTATATATACACATATAATTAAGTAGGTGTATTTTGTGGGTTGAAGGTTTCCTCCACACCACAGGCAATAATTATTAAGAATCATATTTGAGTGTGTACAGAATCGTCAACATTTTTTGGCAACAATCTATTTTGTAAATGCGTTCTTGTTTTTTGTATAATGCAGAATGAAACACTTTTGGTCTAAATTCGTCAACTAATAAAGGCTTGCTCATGTTGGGAAATCCACCATTAAATTATAGATTAAAAAAGTATATACACATAGTTATTTGTACATAAATCAACATTATTATAGTCAGAAAAGACAATACATACCTATGGAAAGGCTTATGCAAAATGTTTAATTAAATAATAGAATAATGATCACAATTTATTGAATACAACTGTAAACATTACCTAGAAAACAAAGAAAGTCGCATATTATTCTGTGGTATTTCTCACTGATTAATGTCATGAACTGCAAAGATATGGCTATATACACGCCTAATCAAAAATCTAAGACAACTCGAAAATCTTTAAAAAAAGATGGCCAATGCTACAACCTAAAAGGTTATGAGAATATCTGCATTCAACCTATTTGATTCAGACATTTATACTTTTATAAAATGAGTCAGTTTACACTTGATAAATATTTAAAAAAAACAGAGGTAAGACATCTATGAAATGGTATCGAATAGTGTATGAAGATATTCAACAAAAATTTAATAATGAGTTCTACCTCTAGTGGTTTTAAATGACTTCAAAAACTCTGAAAAGGAGCGTTTTAATAAGGTGCGGGGTATGTGGCCCCAGCTTTTAAAGATGATTTCACGAATAATATTGTTTGCTATTTGTTAAACACATCCGTTCCAATATATTTTAATTGGATGCACGTCAGATAAGATTGCAGGATCCACAAGAGATGGACCACATCTCCTTGCAGAAAGCACATGGAGCAGCGTTGATTGCAACAGTATTTGTTACATTAATTATCATCCCGAGACAAACGATGGTCCTTCGTCATCAACGATGGTTGTTGTATCATGCAAACATAATCAGCCGCTGTCTGACAACCCTGCACTACCTCGAGCTCCATCACCCCTCTGTAAGATAAACCTCCCATACAATTACTACACCGGATAAAATTTCAGGAGGCATGATTTCACTGTAACAATGATGTTGAAAGGCATTAGGACCATCTTGATTGACGACTTTTATTGCAGCAGAAAGCAAGACTTTCTGTCACTTCTCAATGCACTATGTTAGTTATTAACAACCAAACCTTAAGCGAGCCCTATTGTGATGTGGAGGCAAGCGATAAATTTGTTTACGCTTCTTCTTTATTTTACCTTTTTATCGTAAGACTTGTCCGAGGATTACTTAACTACAATCAGCATATGTGACTGATTTAATTTGACTTGAAGGAAGTACTGTACTTCTCAATAACCTGTTTTATCCTCCTACCGAATGCAGGAAAATTTGGAGCGGGGCTACCGGTGGCTTTTGCTATCCAGAATTCGTACTGTTATTTTTAGAAAGTTGTAAATTCCAGTTTTACTGCGATATATCTTAGCAGCTGTGACAAACCCTGCCGATAAGAACTTGAATTAGGCACACTAAACATTAGTAAGTTTTCTCGCTAAAGGCATTGTTACAAATTTATGGCATTGCTATTATAATTTTGATAAAAAATACCTCATTTTATACAAATTTAAATATTCGAATTCAATGTTTTGAATGCCGCCTTTATCCGTACTATTCCTCATTGGTAAACGAAAGTGGTTTGAGTTTAAAATCCATCATTACAAAATATTTCAAGTTGTCTCAAATTTTGTCTGATAGTGCATTAAAGATACTACTTTACGTACTAGCATCTTTATACTAGGAAAGTATGGAGTTCTTGTTTTGCAATCATCTTAATAAACGTAATGAAAATAGATTACAGAACTGGAATGTGGCACGTAATACCCAAACAATAAATCACCGAGGAGGATACATGCCTTTAGAAATACTACTGATAAATTGAAGGATTAGAAAAATTGTTAGCATTGGAGGTTATCAAGAAAATTTGTAAAAAATCAAACACACTAATCCCTTTCTAACATCCCCGTCATTGTATACACAGATTAAAAATACGCAGCTGAAGAATATCATTTCTTCTTAATCTGAAATTGAATGCCTTACAAGGTTTCGCGGATTGCTATCATTAATATGCAAATAATTTTCCTTTTATTTCCACCTTCAATTACCTTTATATTTTCCATCTGGTTATTGATTTGAAAGGCGCATATATTTAATTAGAAGTATCAAACTTCTAACAATATTTAAATGAAGTATAAATTATGAGGAATAATTGGTATAATGAAGTTATGGAATTGAGGGAATAAATTATAAAGGATTCAATATAAAAATATAAACAGATTAGACAGAACATAAACACATGGTAGAAAAATGTGCAAAACAATAAAAAAAAGCATAAACCAGTATGAAAATAAAAATATGAAACAGTATAAAAATTATAGCATAAAATAAAATAATAATAAATAATAACATTCTAAATAATACGATCTTATTCATAAAATAATTAAAAATAGATATAAAGATATAGTATAGAAATATAATATAAAATAAAGCATGAAATACAATATAAAAATATAGTATAAAAATATAATATAAATTATAATATAAACAAAAACTAAAATAAAATGAACATGCGATGAATAAGGAAAAAAAGAAAAATGAGTGGAGATGTTAGCTGAAGATTTTAGGTTTTTGCTGAATGCAAAGCAGTGTCTACATATGTTTTAATTATTAATAAATAAACAGAAGCTCCTCTGTGAATATTACACTTATCATCAAGTATTAATGGTGATTCACGGCAATGTGTTTCGGTTGATGACGGAAATTTTGAAATATTGACATTGCCAAACTTTTTTTCGGGAGAATAATTGTTTGAATCAGCAATTAAATTCAAATACGTATTTTGTGATTCCAAAATTCCCACGTTCGGAATGAAAATACGTAGCTCCGTTCTCCGTTCTGGATTATGTAGGTATTCCTGAGTTCAAGTTGTGTTTCAAAGAAAATCTAAGTAATGTTATAATTACTTCTGTGAAAAATATTTATTTATTTATAAATGGATACTAATATGTTAGGTATATGTTTGTGGTACAGTTCGGAAGTGAAATACAAAATAGCAGTAGCTCAGTAAAGATGAGGCAGAAAATGATGAGGGAGGAGTAGAGGGGATAAATATGCTAAAAGCCACTGGTAAGGGGAGGCGAAAGTTCGAAATATTTTGGTTGTTACACTTAGTAAAAAAGGTTACTTTTAGAATGTTTCTTTGTGGCCGATTATATTGGGTTTATATATAATGTGAAGTTAACTTGAAATCCTTTGCTGTGATTTAAAATATATCAGGTCATATATACATAGGTCATATATAGTTAGATTTAATGCAAAATTGGTATGAGGAAATGATAATTATAGTGGTCAATTTGAAGGGGAAAGTTTACTTTTAGGGAAGGTTAAATTTTAAGAGAGGCGTTGACAACTATTATTACTAGTAGTAATAGTGGTTGAAGTAGTCGACTTTTTATACAGTTTTGAGAATTGTTAGAATTAGAAGGGAAGTGGGTAAGATAGAGAGAATGGAGTTGGAGGGATTAAATAGAGGTGAGCTGAGATAGAGAGAGAGAAAGAGAGAGAAAAAGACCGCAAATAGAAATACAAAGAATAAATAGAAGTAAAGAAGAGAGGAAAGACAGAATAATAGATTTAATTGTGCATGCGTCTTTGTTTTGCTCTTTTTTAATGTTTTAAATCAGATTCTAATACTTAAAAAAAAAACTTTACTTTTTCTACTGAGTAGAATATTGACAAAAAAATCAACTTATTACATGCATTCATTTTTTTAATCCAAATTAATAAAATAAAAAAAATATAATCTTAAAGAGGTAAGATACAAGTGAGAACAGCATTTCATCCAAGGCATAAAAATTGTTAAACAAAATGTGTTTATTACAGGCTTTAAACGTACAGGTACAAGATTCAATTTGAAATTTATTTATCTTCAAAGTGCACTTTTATAACTTTTACAAAGTAATGTATGGACATTTTATTTAAATTGAATCAAAAAATTACCTTGGATTTATTTTATGTAATGTACATTTTGTTGCACTTTAAAAACATTATCTTTCATCTAGCAATTATATTTTCTATCATCCACTACTTCTTGTCACGTGCCAATTCTATTCAAAACAAACCAAATATACGGGCAATAGTGTTTCGCATATCCGAATGAGATTATGTGGTGAAGCAAAACGATTTCTTTGAATAAAGTGTGTGATACTCCTATTCCTTTTTATATTATCACATCTTTCTCATTCCCAATCTCCTTTTTTATTGATTGGGAACTCTGGTAAGGACTTCGTCGAAATTCATTAGAGATAACGGTGGACAGGTAATTTGAAAATAAAATGGACTCCCCAATAAATGCTGTCTTTATGGTGGTACGTTTGGTAACTATTAGCATGTTTGGGTTCAGATTTCAGGTCGAAATATTTTGTAATCTGGCGTACATAAATTATTACTTATTTATAAAAATCATATGTATACAAGTAGTTAGTGCGTACAATGGATGTACTGTGAGCAGGTGTTCGTATAGTGGTGCGCATTGACATCGTTTGCGCAGTGTGTTGAACATTGTACCTACAATAATTTACATCAGAAGGGACGAGTTTTCAATGGAAATTCATGAGAAGCTTATTGATTTTGGAGTATGAGAAAATGCATTTTTTATCTCTTATCTCCGTTACGCATTCTCGTAATATTTTTTTATATCTAGCATCACCTTCGTAATATAAAACCTCTTCTTATTAATAACTTAATTGGCTTATGCTTAGCTGTCAGACGAACTGTTTCTACAAATTATCTCCGGTGCGAAAGAATAACGATGAGACAGATGGATAGGAGAATGCCGATGTTTTGATGTAGTGATTGATTCGATAATAAGAGGATGTGAAAATCGAAATCCGCTGGGCATTTTTTATGAAACAAGAGTACTTTTAACTCAAAAGCATTTTTAGAGAGTGAACGAGATCAGTTTTGTGTGACTAAACATGTATGTTTATATATATATATATATATATATATATATATATACTTTTCTATAATACTTTCAGAATCTAGATTATATAATACTGTAAAATAAAAGTTCATATAGTTCAAGAATCACATATAGACAATCCTAATCAGATATAAACTTTTATTATACGAGATAGAGCAATAGTAATAATGAAAATTTTGAATTAATTCGTTGAATGAAAAAATGTTAGTTATTTATTATAACACAAGGATTTAATAATGAGTTTTTTTCTGGATTTAAGTATTGCTAACAAATGGCTCATCTTATAATAAGAAATGTCTTGGCAAAATAGATTTTATAAGTTGTAACAAATTTCGCTATTAAAACAGAAATAAAAGCTTGGATGGAAACCTAAAAGAAGTAAATATTTTAAAAAATTCAGAAAAGAGTAGGCACAATCATAAAATACAATATCATTAAAAAAAAGTACATTCCAGAATTAAATGAAGCGAATGGAATCATAAAAAGAAAGCATATGAAACCAACATTAAGGTACGAAAAAAGAATCCATTGTTGATTGTAAGAATTTCTAAAGCATTCCATACAAAACGTTTCTAGGAAATTACCTGGTAATATTTACTAAAAATGTTTTCATGCAATTAATATATTTTAAAACAATTTGTTTAAAATCAATATTTACAATTAATGTATAAAGAATATAATTAAAATTAAAACCCAATTTTGCTACTACTTGAGAAGAGAAACACTTTGTATGGACTTATCAAAAAATTAAATATAAATGAGATATATAATATTATGTAGAGTAATCTGTAAAGTTGTTCTCTTGTGTAGTTCACACTGAGGCCAATATTCTTCTCTCCCTCTTCTTTTATGGTTTGTTAATGCCCAACTTTTCTACTAGGAACATTTGTAATATATTTATTCATAAATGTTGATGTTCTTGAATTATCTTAATGGTCGACATCCATTACTAATACGTCTACAAAAAAAATAGCAGAATGAAACATATTCAAGGTTTCCTTCTCATATTGAAATTATACATTAACCAATGATTCCACTTTGAACATTGAAACGCAATTTAATTTACATTTAAACATTATTTATTCAAAAAGGAAACCTATCTAGTCCACTAACAAAGTTATATTATGAGTGCATGTATATATTGTCTAAATGTGTTTGTTCAGTGAATTGTAAGTATACGTAGATATCAATTGCGCCATTCAAGTTTATTCATAAAAATATATTTTCGATTGTATTACTACATAATCACCACGGAGGCTTACAGATGGACGATCATCCTCTTAATCATCTGATACTTTTACTATATTTCTATACGACAACTAACAAAATATGTGTGCTCCTCCGTTTTCGAATAATATTATGCATTCAACAGCATAAACAATTCAACATATTTATTCTAGTTCTTTAGGAAGCCTTGTAAACAGCGAATTGCTATTAGGAGATTCTAAAGGATATTGAATTCGATCGAGGAATCCGACGAAGTAAAAGGAAAGAGAAATAGATAAAATCTTATTTTGTGAAACATTATTCAAATTTTCTTAAGTTTCAACATTTAAAATTGCGCACTGCGTTCTAATTTATGTGATTTGAGTAGAATAAACCATGCGATAATACATATCTGGGAGCTAGAAATGGTCAGTTTTGAAAATTTCCGTTGTCCTATCCTGTTAGATTTAGAAAGTACTCATAAATAAAATGACAAATCCCAGGAACTAACACTTGATTTCATTAAAATTTACATAGATAAACAAGTGTTCAATCATAATTCTCCCAAATGAAGAGTTTTTACAGAATCGATAAATACTACATTTCGTCTCACCAAATCACCAGGAAACTATGCAAGATTGTATCTTTTTGTGTGTTTTCTGTTCAAAATTTGGTAAATGTGGATTAGAAAATAGGAATAGATTGTGTTCTGTAAATACATTATACATACTTTATGCTTCCAATAGCGAGGATTAATAGAAAGACTATATGAAGTTATGTGCTAAAAACATAAAAAATACGTATTTTGTGTTTCGGCACTGAATTCCCCTAAGCTACAGTTTTCTACAGTTTCATAAAAGTTAAGGTATTACGAATGGGCCACTCCATTACCTATAGCTGGTTATCTCTACAAAATCAGCATTTTTCTACATGTATAAAGAAAGTAAGTTACAATTTTATACGTATTTCTCCATTCAACCAGAGAATTGATTAGAATGAACATCAGTTTTCGTGATCTTAATATAATATACCATATCATTAATAGTTCAAGCTTAATATTTGCAATAATATTGTTTGTATCACAATTGTGCCATTTATTAATTTCTGACTATCAATATTACTTTCAAGTATCGTATTTATGTATAGAGACGGATAGCGTGAGGCAATGCTTGCTCCTCTATTTGAATTTGATTTGAATAGATTTTACTTGAAGTATATGTCACGTAAATAATTAACCGAATCGTACAATATCCTTGATTTAAAACGTGTCTGATAAAAATGTCCTTGTTTATTTTCTATTGTCAAATAAATAAATGTATCGATTAAGTTGTATTCTTTAAAGCTATTCTGTTTGTCTTAAGCTTCTACAGAGAAACACCATAAATCAATCCAAAATATCTGCAGACGTTGACTCCATTTGTTCTGTGTCTTATCGTCAGAAAGCTACATTGCGCAACGTATAGAACGTTTTAGTTATTGATGAGAGGTGTCTGGTGGTTTGTGTTTCTATTTTCCGTGCAAAATCTTAATAATACAATTACAAATTACTTACAGCATATATCCAACTATAGCAGAGAGAGTTAAACCTGTTGAAATATGTTTTACAAATTTCCGATATTAAAATAAAGATTACTTAATGCAAGCCGACACACTAGTAAGAACTCAGACTTTTCTTCGGCTGAAGCATTGGGAGAATGACATCACATATTCCAGACATTGGATTTCTTTCTCAGTAGTGTTAGTTATACAGATAATATACATTTTGTATAGTCATCCACATATAATACTGAAAAATAACATTTTATCTTTCATTTTCTTCCCTCTGCCATAATGTTTATATTACAATATTATGGTCAAGTTAATACTATAAAACTTCGTAATTGTTTATCTGGATGTAAATATGTAAACAATTATATATACGATAGCATTAAACTGACATTTACATAAATTTAGCTGTTATTTTAAATTTTACTAATTTTAATAAAAACGTTACAATTAAATATGCTATCGATATATCTATAAAAGTGAACGTACCTGTGTATCTGTATGTCTTTGTGTGTGTGTGTGTGTGTACATTTCCCTACGCAATAACTCTCTAAATTGTAAGTCTACAGACTCGAAATTTGGTATACAGGGTACGGAGATTTGGGAAAATCTATGTGATCGGTTTTCGGCCAGAAATTTGGCTGTTAAGCGGTCAGCGTTCCACGATTTGACCTTTGAGAACTCTACCAAACAAATCCGACAATTTTAGGTCTAAACAGTTGAAACTTTAGATATAGGATCCTTTGGCATGGATCTTACTTAATAACTTGATTTGAGCCCAAAACAATAAATGCTTAGGGGCCATAAAAGGGGTCAAAGTTAAAAAAAAAATGACCGGTGCAATCTCGACCGAATTGGTCAAACAATTTCTGGTCTAAACATTTGTAAATTTGACATAAAGGGTATTCAGAGATAGGGCAAGCTTTTTAATCGCATTCGGTCGAAAATTTTTAGTTACCAATATATAAATGTATGTATGTATGTTTGCATGCCTGCCTAAAACTTTTGACAGAGGCGGCGGATTTTACCAAGACCAGTATCGTTTTAAAGTTCGACGTTTCAGACGACAAATATCAAAACATTGGCTAAAAATATTAATATCTGCACCTTCAACTAGGAGCTTTTCTACGGAGGGGGAATCACTTTTTTGGCCGATATTTTTTAAAGTTATCGTCTCTTTTAGCTTGTCTCGCCTTAATTAAAACCTCACTTCTGGTTTGGCGGTGGTCGTAACAGAATATACGTCAGGTTTTTTTCCTGTTCTTTTCCTCCTTCGCGGTAGGCGTTCGAGCCTGCCTTCCTACTACCGCTTTTTTCTTTGCTCAACATACGCATCCAAACATCCGGGCAAAGCCGGACTGAAATGCTAGTATATCTATAAAAGTGAAAGTGTCTGTGTGTGTGTCTGTCTGTGTACATTTCCCTTCACAATAACTCTTTAAATTTTCAGTCTACAGGCCCGAAATTAGATATACATATATATTAGGGAAACTCTTTCAGATCGGACTGAAATTTCGCTGTTAAGGGTCAAAGTTTAACGATTTGATCTTTAAGAATTCTATCAATCTCGTCCGACAATTTGGGGTCTAAACACTTGAAAGGTTAGATATATGTTCTTTGGGCATAGATATCTACTAAATAACTTGATTTGAGCACAACATAATAAATGTTCAGAGATCATAATAGGGGCTAAAGTTTTTAAACATTTGACTGCTTCGGTCTCTACCAAATTACTCAGACAATTTCTGGTCTAAACATTCGAATTTTAGTATAAAGGGTATTCAGAGATAGGTCAAGCTTTTAAATCAATTTGGGCCGAATATTTGAGTAACTAATATATAAATGTATGTATGTATGTATGTTTGCACGACTGATTTTATAAGATTAGTATCATTTTGAAGTTCGACCTTTTAGAAGACAAATGTCGAATAATTGGCTAAAAATAATAATGTTTCCCCCTTTAACTGGGAATTTTTCTACAGGCGTAGTCGCTTTTTTCGATTATATTTTCGACAGTCATCCTCTCCTTTCGATTGTCTAGCCTTAATTAAAACCTACGTCACTTCCGGTCTGGCGGTGGTCGTAACAGCAAAGACGTCACGTTTTTCCCATTCTTTTCCTCCTGTGCGGTACGGGTTCGAGCCTGCCTTCCAACTACCACTTTTTTTTTTTTTTTTTGCTCAACATACACCTCCAAACACGCTTGCAACGCCGGGCTGCCATGCTAGTAATACATATTTACTAAAACTAATTTGAGAACTTTACTTTTTGGAAAGTTCATGATATTTTAAACACGCTGATGACTAGTTCGCAAACTTGATTATAGATATTTCGTATACAAGTTATTAAAACCTACTTTAATTTAACCAATATTATATTTATCAATAATAAGTCAAAAGTATTGACTTCTGTTTTAGTATTCAGCCATTCGAAAATAGTAAAAACGTCCTGTGTATAAGATATGGAGTAGGATTTTACAGACGTAATTTAACATTGATATTCTAATAGTTCTGATCGCGAACCATTCTTAATATCAGAATAGGCACACACTATAGAAAAAGATAATTATTTATGCCAAATACCTGATTAGGAAGTCACCAGAGCAATATTTGGCATTATGAAAAATAAATAGCCGCGCTCGATGTCGGAGATACACTTATCCGCCTCGTATTCGATATCAATTGAGGACAACCCTATGGAATTAGGAAGTATTAACTTAGTACTACTGGACAGCAACGTCGTTTTAGAGTCATTGTAAAAAGAAGACAGCAGAGTAAGTGAATCATAGTTAAGAAATGTCAAAAAATAAAGTCATTGGGATTATTCACAGAATAATAAATTATTCAAAATGTTCATATACTCTTAACAATTGTATTTATAATATTTGTTCATCTGCTTGTAGGTTGTTAAGAGCAGAGGTTTATGCAATCATAAATCTGTAATCGCAGGCTTATTTAGTGATATATTTAATTGTTCTCAATGAATTAGCATTGTAACCGATCGCGTATGGACGCGTGTGAGAAACTCAACCACAGCCGAAGGATAGAGGCTAACGAACAAATTAGCAGCAGGAGATTATAAAGCGTGTAAGCAAATTAATAAGTACGCGAAAGTTGCATCACAGAAACCAGGGAGAAACATACACTACGTGGTCGAGCAGAGAATAAAGATGCCAACCAGGCAAGATGGGCGTATAAAAGCGAGGTCGAGAAAGTGCAGGTGAAGTGGCGAGGAGAACCACTTTTAAAAAGCACATGTGTGTTCGAAAGGCATTTGAATTTAATGAAATTCATTGTCTGGAAAAAAAAATCGCAAAGCAATTCATTTCATTTACACTTAAAAAGAGTTCGAATCGGGTTTTTTTATTTCTTTCCCTTCTGTGTATGTTTCTTCGACGTTATCGTATTATTATTATTGGCATCATAAGACTTGCAATGAATATTTCACATTATTTTACCACAAATTATACAAGCAATGAATATATTATTTAAAGCGTACAGATCTACTCACATAGATGAGAACTTTGTAAGAAATATTTTGGGTGGGATCATTAGCAGCAATATGTTTGCTTAAATTACATTTATATTTTTTTCATAATTGTGTCGTCATAAAACATGAAACTAAGACCCACAATCTCAGAAGTAATCGTCCCAATAAAATAAATTAGTAGTTTTGAGGTGGTGTATATTTACTTATGCAATGCTTCCGTATACACTTCTCTCATGGATGGAAAACGCAAGCATGAAAAGGAAGAGTTCGCACTCCTAATTTCAAGGCATGAAGCGAATGCTTATAAACATAATCCCCCAAAAAATTGGATGGAAAAATGTTTACGGTGAAAGCAAAAAAGATGCAGAAGATGTTAATCTAGTCTTTATTCGAGACCAATTGATTCGGAAACCATGCCCATACGCTCATTACCGCTGGGTCAGATGGTGTCTATTTAGGGCTGCATAAGCCGATTAATTTGACGTGACCTCAAATGTTTAGATATGTTCAAGAGAAAAATCGATGCTAAGATTTCTATTATTCTACTATCAATCAAAGCGTACACGCTGCTACGTTTAATATATCTATCTATCTATATATCTATCTATCTACCTACCTACCTACCTACTTACCTACCTACCTACCTACCTAAGAGAATGTTTTTCTAACTTCACATGTGAATATATATATATATATATATGTATGTATATACATATATATTTATGTATATATATATAAATATATATATATACATATATATAATATACATAATAAATATATGTGCATATAAAGAGAGAGAAAAAGGGAAAGTGAGAGAGTGAGAGAGAAAGAGAGAGCGAGAGCAAATATAGATAAATATAAGGAAAGGGGAGAGTATTGTTTTACTAACGTATAATAGGCGTTTGTATATTCTCTATTGAAGAATGTTAAATGCCATCATCAATAATTAGAACATTAATGAACAGGCGCATATATATGTCCGTACGTGTGTGTATGTGTTTATATCATATATATATATATATATATATATATATATATATATATATATATATATATATATATGTGTGTGTATATATAAAGCTGAACGCCTGTGTGTTTGTATGTGTGTGTGTGGGTTTCTGGTCACGAATAGGCTCCTATATGGTTGCCTATTAAAAAAAAAACTGATTACGCACAATGATAGAAGATGTATCTAGGGTCAGGAATGGGTATGTTTGATTTGGCAGAACGGTGGTTCATGAAAATTGTGGGGTATGCGTTCGCGCCTGGCTCCCAAAGTCTGGAAATAAACAATGAAATAAAAAAACGTTTACAACGGTTTTTGATATAGATGTACATAAGAATACCTTGATAAGTGTATTTCAGCTAAACAGGGATAGCAGAATAAAATTCTGGGGTCTACGTTTGCGCCTTTACTCCATGGAAATATGGCAAAAAAGCTTTAGCAAAGAATTTTTATATCTATTTCCGTTAGTATACTTTGATAATTCTGTTTCAATTGCAAGAAATATCGTATAATAAAATTATTGGGTGTTCGTTAGCGCCTGACCTCCATAGAATGTAAATATGTCACAAAGGTTAACAACGTTTTTTTAAAAGGGGCGAGGGTCCACAATAACAACTTAACTTTAATCTTAATTCACGTTAGCTTTTATTTATTTTTTTAGTTGACTCATATTTTGTCGAATAAATTCACCTCGTGAATTCACTTTCTTATTAAAGTGGAAGCCAAAAAAAAAAGTCGGAAATTTAGATAATTCTCGATTTTGCATAACTCGTTTTTTCCTTCTCCACTTGCACGAAAATAGATAAATAGATAAATAATGAAAAATAAGAACGTTAATGTTATCGTGTCAAAAGAAAGAAAAACTCCTGCTCACGTGACTACGTGTCTTTTTAAAAACATTTACATAATCTTTTCATTTTTTTTTTATATATCTGTTTTAGCTTTTTTGTCAGTGTACTAGAAGGAATTCAGTTGATTACAACCTTTCTGCGTGTTCTTTATATTACAAAAGTACAACACTGAATCCGACAGCATAATACTACACCGTTCAATACTGTAAAACTTTAACAGAGCTGGTCTGCTTAAGAATGGCTTCATTTATATTTATATCGATTCTTTGCTTTAAAAAACTAAAGTAATTATGTGTTTACTTTTTTAATATCCCATTTTGCTGTTTCAGATTATTTTACTAAAATAATTCATTATTTTTCACAACTGTTTTTGTTTGTTTGTTTTTCGATATTTCGTCATCTTATTTAGTATGAGTGTTTAGCAGAAACGCCAACAAACGACTACAGGAAAAAATTCATATACAAGAAATAAATGTTACCATAGTCAATAAAAGTTCAGTTCATGTTTTTTTTTGTGTTTGAAATAGTTTTTAATGCTCTTTACGTAAAATAATTTCAGCGAACCGACATAAACACGAAATTTGAGGCGATAACTACTTAAATTAATTTTTTATATAAACTACACATGCCATAATCGAATATTCCTCAAGCACAAAATAACGGAAAAAATTAAAATAGGTTCAAAAATATTCCTTACGTTGACGGAACTCTCTTAAATTGTTAACAGAATGCTCAGGTGCCCCTCTTTCAAATTGAAAACGGGGCTCTCCATTTCAAAGTCGCTGCCATTTTGATTTTTTAAACTGGTTCCTGAATTAAAAAATAATGTTTACAAACTACTTAAAATACAAACCGATGAACTTTTCTACCATAAAGGTAGCTTTTATGTACTAGTGTAACATTTAGTTCTTGTATATATATATATATATATATATATATATATATATATATATATATATATATATATATATATATATATAACATTTTCTCTTTGTAAGGAAACATCATTTTGTTGGTCACTCTTGGCTACGAATGAAAACATATTTGATATTAAAAAATATATTTTCGCGAAAATTCTCTGTACTTCTATCATATTTGTCTCAGGGTAAACTTTTTGAGTATCAAAACCTATCTCTTTACAACTCCCTCCTTTTCATAACCTATCATACTTTCATCAATCATAGTCACTTTTCTGTACGCTGTTTTGGAATCCAGCCAGTATGGATTATTTTTGGTATTCATTTTAATTTTATTTCCTCATTATCAGCGGCTTTTGATTTAATATTCAAAGCTATCCTCTATAAATAGAGGGGTTTCCCCAATCCGCAATCGTGGGAGCTCTGTATTGCTTGAGGATACAGTACAACAGTTTCGTGTTTCTGGATATCTTTTCTTGTGCTATGTCAAGTAATGTTCAAACATGAATTTGCTGTCATCATCATATATTTATATAATTATTTATTTTAATAATTATTAAATACTAACAGACACTAGTATTTCCTCATTTCGGGAATAGAGTGCAGTGTGTCACGATAATCTCCGAGATTATATGCCACTAGATTGTCAATTCCCTCGCTTTCCTCTTGTTAGCTCATTTTCCATCGTAGATGTAATAAAAGGCAACGTGCCCTGTATTACATAGGGTGGAATATCACGATCTGTAATACCTAAATTGAAATCAGAATCTTAGGTTAAAGACGCCTAATGAGTTTAATGTTTATGACCGGATCCTTCCACGACAAACCATTTGTCTGCTGACAATATATATATATATATATATATATATATATATATATATATATATATATATATATATATATATATAGAGAGAGAGAGAGAGAGAGAGAAATACAGACAGAGACAGAGAGAACAGAGATAGATGTTTTTAGGTATATGTTCTTGAATGAATTCAAGTATTTATAGGAAAGTGCATTTTTATCTAAATGCTTGTTGGGAATAATTTTCCCATTCACCAACCTGGTAGCTCCTTTAATGGGGAGCGGCATATATATATATTATTTTTAAAATATATATCTTTTTAAATATATTAACGGCAATATGACGCTGTAAACTGCTTACTCTCTTTCATAATGCTATGCCTGTATTTTTAATTTCCAACGACTTTTTTTGTTTCTGAAATGTCATACATTTCATTAAATCAAAATATATTTTCACATATTTAACTTGTATTTCATATTCTAATTTCATTCTTACAATAAAGACGGAAACGTTGATGAACACATACGTTGTTTTGTATCTTTTTTGTATCTTTCTAACTTCACGGAATACTTTTTTCTATTATTTCTATTATACAGGTGCCCCAAAAAACGGGCCCAACTGAAATTAGGTGAACCTGTATTATTATATGAAATTCAACTTGGTGTGTATGTGTGTGCGTTTGGTCCCTATAGACTCAGAAATTTGTAGGCCGATTTATTTATAAATTTAACACAAAAGCATATGGTAGGGAGTGTTCTTACAGAGGTTTGTACCTGAATACGTCTGATAAGTATCGAGGATCCAGAATCGAAAAATATAATTAACGATAGATATCCGATTTTGACTAAAGTAAGAACCTTTATACAAACTAACATCACTCGTTTGTTTGAACAGTTTTATCACTGCGAAAGAAGAATAGCAAATCATATAAAAGCAACTGTAGATTCTTCTATAAAACAGGGACATGTTCAACATGAATGTTTCTTGTTAGAGTACCATTGGATACGAAGTTTTGTCGGTTTTACGTATAATTCAAATGATTACGCAAAATATTTTCAAGGAATAAACAGTTGTATTTTTTTTTAATAAGCCATGGGTGGGTTTGTAATTAATGTTTCTGTTTCGAGCGTAATTAAAATTTAAGACTTGGCTTTTGAATTTTAATATTGAAGTGGAGTATTATTAACACATAATTTCATAAAATCTACAGCATATTTCCCACAGTGCAATGCATATTGGTTTATTTTGGACTAAGTTACAGCGTGAAAGTATGTGAAGTTTCTCCCCGGTACACTGCAGGTGTTGGTATCAAACTAGGCAAGGAAATCATTAGATTTGATTAAAAAATGAACAATTCCATCCATTTCGATGACGATAAAATATGTGAGAGTGGTAAAATTAAAATACCTCATTCAACTTTGGATAATTTCGAACCCCTTGGTTGTATATATATATATATATATATATATATATATATATATATATATATATATATATATATATATATATGTATATATATATATATATATATATATATATATAAATGAAAATTACAATTAAATTTACCAAAATGATCCAAGATGGTAAAATTAAAGTAAATTATAAATATGAAAGAATTAATATTTATAAAATTATCTCAGCCAGATAAAAAAGCTCGATAAATCCAAATAGGAAATATAGCTTATAATATGAGCAAACACTTAATAAAATATGTTAAAAAACACTTTGAAATGAATGAAACACATATTTAATCTGAAAAGGAAACACTAGATAAATGGATAGTCCTTAATCCGCGGAGTTTCGAAGAAATACTTTCCTTCTCATCAGAGGGTAGGAATTAGCAAAATGCGGGATTGGATTTTGCATGCAGAAGTATTTGATGAAACAAATAGTAAGTCAAAGATCTTACTTGAAAACAAAAAAAAGTGAAGCAGAGGGAATGTGGTAAAGCAAAAGGTGATTACACACGAATGGATAGTTTGGTGGAAGATAAGAAAATCCAGTGACGGTAAAATGCAAATGTGAAACTTCAAAAAAGTTAAAAGAATTTCTATTTGTACAAGTAAAATCCGAGGAGATCCCGTAAATATATATATATATATGTGTGTGTGCGTGTCTGTGAGGGTGTTTATGTGTGTGTATATATATATATATATATATATATATATATATATATATAGAGAGAGAGAGAGAGAGAGAGAGAGAGAGAGAGAATGAGATGAGAGATAGAGAAAGAGAGACATACAGATAGACGGGTTGAATTAACATTTATAAAACCTGATTTTTTTATATGACGATGCTTTTCTATCTTTTTAACTTTTGTTTTCATCAATCCGTTTCTAGATTTATATATGCTGGTGTGTGTGTGGAGGTGTATGTGTGTGTGTGCACTTGTGGGTGTGCACTTGTATGTGTAGTAATATATTTATATACACACGGATGAGTTTCTGTATCGGCGTATATTTGTCTGAAACTGTCATAACAGTTTTACACTTGAGCGTTGTAATCTTGACATTTGTGATAACTAATCAGGCTAGCGTTTTTCTTCTTCAATGATCAAAAAGATGAGTTCAAAACGAGTGACTGGATGGTGATAGGCTGAAGTCTTTCTCGTAAGATTTCTAGTGCAATAGGGTGCGCATCTTCACGCTTTTCGATCACAGCTTTTTGTTTGCTGTTTGTCAATCTGTTTTACTTTCTTGCAAAGTTTGCTTAGTCAATTTAATGCATCAATAAATGTGAATCAGTTCAAAACAAGAATGGGGCATCGCAACAAAGGCCAGATTTCACCCGAATAGTCATTGTCGAAAGTATATGATTATGTGCCTACACTCCCTACGATTTTGTAAATCGATATTTATTCAGCGGTATATATATATATATATATATATATATATATATATATATATATATATATATATATATATATATATATATATATACTAGCAGAATTTCTGCTCGTAAGATATGGTTAATACGGTTGTAAGTTACGTTTGGTATTTGAATTAATGTAGATTTCACATAAATTATTATAGACGCAGTCCAATATTGATACTTATATTTAATTTCATACAAATCAGTCTGACTGAAGTCCATTAGCATAAGAAACATTTAAATATAACGTCAAAGATATAGAATATGTTTTGTATATTAATGAATTGTTTAGTCGATTTATGTTTGCTAAGTCCATTTTTGTCAAGTTTATCCCTTTTTGGGCAGCTTCTTTTAGAGACTAAACACACACCCAGATATTTTCCACAAGTCCAATTTTCTTCGGAAGTAAGTTTCAAGTAAGTAATATAATATGTGGCAAAGTAGGAGTGGATGTGGTTTCTTAATTCTCCACACTTAAACAAGAGCTTGCTCTTATTATTTAAACATATAGTTCTCATCAGAAATTTGCCTCAATACGTCCCGCTGCTGACATCAGGCAATATACATCAAAGCGGGTCAAAAAAGAACATGAGTAACACACAAGGTTGTTTTCCGTATAAAATGGTAGTATTTAAAATGGCAGCACTTTATAAAAGCTGAGTTCAAATTTAAAAGAAAGGAAACCATATAAAAACTAGAAAAACATGTATTACAAAAACTGTCAACTGGTAGGCCTAAAACTGGTTGGACCGGGTAAGATTGACTTTATTTTTCTTTCTTTGATGTGCATTCTCTTTTGATAGTCAGATAAGTCTATCGTTTTTGGGAGATATGAATTCAGTTTTTCTGCAGATAGATTGGAATTTAAAGGATATTAAAGAGTTCATTCAAACGCAACTTTCTTAGAACTGCACGCCTGTGGAACTCTGTTCCTCTGCATGCTTCCCACCGGATTACAACTTGGATGTGTTCAAGTCCAACGTTAACAAATTCCTAATGAACCGCCCACTTAAGTAAACACTTTATCTAATCTCCACACTAACGTAATGTACTTGCAATAACCCTTATCTCTGAATGGCTTCCGGGCCTTGATAAGTGGTGATCACTGTGTAAAAAAAAAAAAAGAAATGTGCTATTGAGCCTGCAATCTAAGTTTGAAATTAATTCATTCCCTTGACCCTCTTTCCTCTTCTTTTGTTCTTCTGTTTCTACTTGCGATATTTATTTATGCAGAGGTACTATGTGTTTATAATTAACGGAACAAACAACGTATTACATAATCCTGAATGATTATAATCATATTTTTCTTTTATAATTAATATTTTTCACTTTGATAATGACTTTAAGCAAAATACTCGATTCAGAATCTTTCCACGTTTCTCCTACTCAGAACAATAAATTTTTTGTAAGTTGATAACTGTTTTTGTAGTAAGTGGTGTTACACAATTGCATTTCGTGCATAAATATATAGTGAAAAAAAATGCTATCATACCTAGGTATACTAATATCATTTAATATGTTGCAGATTCTATAAGCTAATATATCACTACAAAATTTATGAAAACGTGATTGAATTATATATATAAAAGGAAAAACCGAAATAAACTTAAATGATTAAATAGAAAACGAGATCATCAACCATCTTCGAAGTAAACATTTCACAGATTTAAAAAGCGGAAATTGTTTAATGCATAGCTCTCCAAACATAATACTAGTTTTTCAATAGAAACACACAGATATAATCCAGTTGCCACTTACCTTACATAAAAAATCAATATATATATATATATATATATATATATATATATATATATATATATATATATATATATATATATATATAGGGATGAGTAAAATGATACAGTTAAGGTTTAGCGTTGAGGACCATCCTGTAATTTGTTAGTTGTCATATAATATAATCTGAAAATAAGTATACACTAAAAGTTTTTGTGACTTTCTACACACGTGTTGACACAGACAAACAATTGCACACAGGCAGACAAACACACACACACACACACACACATATATATATATATATTTGTAGCCATCGCCATACAGCCCTGTTTCGTTGTATCACAACTCATTAGTGCCGCTAGACTAACATCTCTCCCAAGCCAAAGATTTAACTTAGAACTGTCATGTTGACAGTCGGCAGTTCTCCGCTCGACCATGGAATCAACGCCCGTAAATAACTCGTTGGAATGTGTATTTAAATAGACACCCGCCACCACTTCTATAGTGCTCAAATCCCCTGTTCGTAAACAAACAAACAACGAGCTTCGCATTTTCAGCCAATTAAGTAGCGGGTGAGATTATTTACGACAGTGGTCTACCCAAAGAGGGGGGGATTAACATATATTTTAAGTCATAGACGTACAGTTCTGTTTCGTTGTATCACAACTCATCAGTGCCATATATATATATATATATATATATATATATATATATATATAATAAAACTACAAAGAACAATAATATCTTCTTAGCAATAATATGTCAAATTGTACTATAGCAAATCAAAAATAATTTATGACGAAAATAACACCTGACACATTACAATATTTGTGAATATATCAAAATAAACTTTTTTCTTTAAATTAAAGGATATATTTCTTTGAAAAAAATGGTTTAAACTATATTTTAAAAAAAAATAGTTGTGCGTTAAACAAATTTCTTTTCATGCATCTAAGAACTTCTTCACATGGGCGTGATCACTATCAAAAATCGATTAATATATACGTTCGTGCGTTTTGGTCTTCATTTTTGCATCGTTGTTTTATATATGTGTTACTTATATCCGCGCATTGTCAATTTACTGTGATCTGCTGTCTATAAATTAACTCATGCTTCTATAAATGAAGTTAATAACTTTCATTTATAGAAGCACGATGAAAAGGTTCTATTGATTTCAAATGAGTTATTTAGGAGAAATAGATGTGCTGAATGAGAGAGACTAAAAAGAATCAAACATAATTTCCTTCTAAAATTAATGAAGGTATATTTATTTTTTATTTAACATTAAAAATGGTCAACGAATGGATAGATCTCAACGAAATATTCTCTTTAATTTCTACACTTTTTCTCTGAGCGCTTTTCGCCTTAAACTGTTTCGAAATATTGCCATGCCCCGAACTTGTGATGTTATGTAATATGATCGACACCTGCTTATAAATGGGTTTTATCCTGGGATCTAAAGCTCGATCTCTATTGTCACAATAAGTAATAATATAGTATTAAAGATAATAATTTTACATTCGATTTATTACCATTTAACTCTCTCTTTCTCTCTCTCTCTCTCTCTCTCTCTCTCTATATATATATATATATATATATATATATATATATATAAGCACTTTTATCTACGTATATATATTTTATCTACGTATATATATATATATATATATATATATATATATATATATATATATATATATTATATACGTACTTTTATCTACGTATACAAAGCAGAATGCTATATATGAACATTGATGCATTTTTTTCAGTACATGCGACCCCATGAATAACCTCCAGCCTTTAAAATCTGTTAATGTAAACAGCTGCCAAATTTGTTTATCTATTATCGATTTCGTATAAAACGTTTTTTTTTTCTATTAATTCTATTTTCAGAGTTCTTGTTTTTTTTATATGATTTGTTTTGTTCTCTTAAGATATTCCGGTTAATTCTCTTTTCACGCGCATTCACAGTTCGTTTCCGGCAGAAAGCAATTGCTATGAAGAGGAAACAGAAGTCATTTTTTTTTAACAAAAATTCTTAATATAGATTTTTCGGACTAAATGCACACACGCATTACAACGGCGGAAACATTTGCTTAGATTGAGGGAAATGCGTTAAAACATATTTCAAAAGATGTTTTTCTGAGAAATATTTAAATAAAACAGTTTTCCGTTTGCAAAGGATATAATGGTTGTATTAATCATCCTCGTTCGTTTGGAAGCAATTAAAAATACATTTATTTTAATGGGGTTTCATATGTTTAGTGCAAGCAAAGCTTTGTAAAGATTCATACACAAAAGTGCTTTCAATTAAGGAAATATACTTCTAAACTTGTATTAACTACTGTCCTCATATTCACGTAAGTTTCATTTCGTGTAACCCCGACACTCATATTGGTGCATATTGTCGAACTAAAAAATTATTCGATCGAACTCTAAATATTGTATGTCGGATTCAGGAATCTGAACAGAATTTCGAACGAAATATTATATTCAATCCATACCGTTTGCCTGATCTCATTCTGTCAGCTATTACTGGTAGATATTCTGTAATTTACAATTGTATTTTAGTTCCACCCACAATGAGAAGTCAATCTTCACCATTGTAAATTACTAATGCAGTTATAAAGTAGTTTATTAACTACGCCAAGAGATTATGTGGGCAATTCTAGTGTTTATCTTGGGAGCCTTAACCGTATTTTAAAATATAAATTTAACAACTGATACCAAAAAGATATCACAGAGCACAAAGGCACCCCCCACCCACACACTCACACACACCCACACACACACCTATATATATATATATATATATATATATACTATCTATATCTAAAACTCAGGACCAAATAAACACACACACACACACATATATATATATACATATATATATATATATATTTGATGTTTTCCTGCATTGATATTAATATTACAAAAAAAACATTTTTGCATTTATTTAAAAGAAATAGAACTTTATTATATATGGATCGTGGAATTTCATCTATGTGCAAAAGATCTAGCTTATGTGCATATTCTATGAAAAATGTATTTGAATTAATTCCGTATTAATTTTTATTCAGTTTCTTACGTGATACTCTTAGATATGCTATTACGCGTAATTATATTCATGCAGATATCCTACAAGATATATGCTTGTGTAATATTTATGTAAAAACGAAATAGTAAATACAAACTGCTTTCAATATATATCTGTGAAAAAGAGTGAAAATTTAAAAAATTGAATTTGCCAGCTGAATGTCGAACAACGTCATTACGAATATGCATGCGTTAGTAATAGCTATTGGTTCATGTTTTAAATTTAGCCTCACAGCAAACATGTATCTATACTCAGGCATTAACGTAGAAGGAAGAAGAAAATCGTAAGCTTAACGTTTTCGTTTCGACTCTCGGTGGTGGCGTACGAGTAATTTCTAAAAACTGTTTAAATCATTCTTATATATTAGGTCTAATATAATATACACTGCGTATCAACTTATTAACGAGTTTACATTTTTTTTTAAATATTTAATAAACGAGTGAATACAAATCCATGAAATATTTAGAAAGTGCTTACAATACTATTCAGCTACTCCAGCCCGAAAATAAAAATATTTAAAGCAGTATTAACGAAACTATGGCAAAAGATAGGAATATCTATTGCTTTCAGTGTGTCAAATTATTAACGAGGCTGAAAAAATACATAATATACAAATAACTTGTTTATTGAAATAATATTCAAACATTACATAAATTAGAAAAAAATCCTAAGAACACAATAACTACATAGCAATTTCTACGTTGGTATAATTAGTAGGGCATATGCGATCCTTTTTTATGAATGACTTGTAAAAGACGTTGCCCCACAGAATGAGTCAAATGTGTGATTTCGTTAACAGTTACTTCTATCGATACCTCTTTGAGAGCATGCCACAACTCATCCTTGATCTTGAATTGGCATCCACTTGCATAGAGGTGTCGTTTGATGATACTCCAAAGGTTCTCAATTGGGTGTAAATCTGGTAAATTGTCTGGCCACTCCATCTTCCGTCGCCCAGAGAACCCCAGCTATTGCAAATACTCTTTACTTTTGTTTGCTGCATGCGAAGGAGCATTATCCTGTATTAACATAATGGTTCTTCGAAACGCCAACCTTTGCTTCTTCAGCCATGCTTCAAATTACTTCATCAGAAAAGCTATGTAAGCATTTGACGTAATTTTACGCCTTCCGGGACTCTCCATGGGTCAGCTAAAGTACCTCCGATAATCCCAGACCAAATTATTATCCCACCACCACCTTGTTGGCGCCTTAAACGCTGATGACGATGTCGTCTATCTAGGGCTCATCCCTTGCTCCAGTCATCTACGCTATCAAGAGTGACACTCACTTCATCCGTAAAAAAAAAGCTTTGAAAAATATATTTGTTCATGTTGTCCTCTGCCCATATCTATCGGTTTTGTATGTGATGTTGCTTTAATGGAGGCGTTGTCACAACTTAACAAGCTTTGTTTCTTATTTCAGAAGGCGACATAGAGTACTTATTGAGATATTAATCCAGCTTGGTTAAAAATTTCTCGACTTGTCGGTTCAGGGTTCTTAACAACTTCACGTTTCATTTTGAGTAGAGAACGGCGTGAAATACCTCTCGATTTAGTTTTATCAGCGCTCTTACGAACGCTTGGTTGGTCCTTGACAAAGTTCTTCACAGTTTGATGGTACCTTTCTATTATTTTCGATATTTCAAGGCTAGTTTTAACTGTTGCTAGCTGTTCTGTTTAGGACTTATTTAAAACTACTCAATCCACCTTCACGACCCATTTTCTTGACGAAACAAACTGCCCTGTAAATAATTTGACACCTCTCAAATACCGTGGATTCAGCAAGTACGATGGCAAGTTGTTTACATTGCGAGGAACTGTACTAAAGTTTCACAGTTTGCGTAGCTCAGCATTGCCAACGTTTCCGAAGCTTTTGATACGGAACTACGGGTAAGTGTCTGAAAGTGGTAAAAAAATTATCTGGTTAATAATTGGCATTAATTTACGACCTTGAAATGCTGGGTTGCGAGCTTTTTATTATTTATTAATTTATTTTTGCGTTCTTTCGTCTAGAAAGCCGATAGAGAATTGCGCCTGAAGGTTGTCCTGAGCGGTGGCAGCTGCTGTTGTGGCTGAGCAGACCGATGCGGGAGCGACAGATTCTGTTGAACATCCTGCACGGTACACTCTGCCATGCTTCGTCGATGCTGCTGCTGATGCTGTCTTTTTGCGTCTGTCTCTCTTCTCCTTACACAGTTCATTTTTCTCTCCTCGCTCAGCCGGACACCTTCTTGATTTTGACCCCCCCCAGCAGTCACGATCACCAGCATAGGATTCAGGTTCAACAGTGCTGAGAATGCCGGATTAAAAGTCAGTTTTGCACACATCCTTAAATCTAAGGAGTTATCTACCGGTTCGTCTGCTGCCGTCTGAGAGCTCAGCATACACAATGTCTTTGGAGATTCGGCCATCCTGCATGCGAACAACGTACCCTAGCCATCGCCGGCGTCTCTGAAAGAGGAGGAGAAACATGCGTGACGCATTTGATTTCGCTATAACCTCTTTGTTCGGAACATGGTCCTGCCATGTAATGCCTAATATATTTCTTAGATTATGCAGATGGGAGGCGTTTAGTCTGCGCCCTTGCTGCATATAGAGGGTCCATGCCCCACTGCAGCAAAGTAAGATGCTGAGAAAACAGTCTTGATATATCCTCATCTGTGTGTATATGGTCAGCATGTTGTTACTCCACGCTCTGTTTGTCAGGCGGGTCATATCTGTTGCTGATTTCCCTATGTGGGTGTTTAGCTCAACGGCCAGTGAGATGTTTTTGGACACAATGGAGCCTAGATAGGTAAAGTCGTTCACCACCTCCAGTGTGTGTTCGCCAATCGATATGTAGGGGGCGTTGCTGACATCTTGATCCATGACATTTGTTTTCTTGAGGCTTATTGTAAGACCGAACTCGTTGCAAGCATGGGCGAGGTGCTCAATGTGTTGCTAGAGGGCTTCCTCAGAATTGGTCGCTAATGTTACATAATCTGTGAACAGCATTTCTCGTATGAGGGCCATGCGGACTTTAGTGTTGGCACGTAGACGGCCCATATTCAAAAGAATTGTATCTCCTCTTGCGCGAAAATAGACCAACATCAGTTACATGAAAAGCTATAGCAGCAGAAGTGAGAATGTGCCGAAAATTGTGGGAATGCAAGCTTAGCTATTAACCAGCTTCGGTGTGCGCTTTGCTGACGCAGCGTCATGATGCTGACAAAGGTCCAAGATAGCGCCTGCGATCTTATATAACAATGCAGTCTCGCAGAATCTCGTGAACTCTTGCGCAAGTATGCAAATTTGGGGGTGGATTTGTCTTTTATAAAAATAGGCCACTGGAGCAGATGGGAGAGAGGTGAAAACGAGTCTACGGAAAGTACTGACGAACGATGCTGCTGCAGTTAGCTGAGGTTTTGTGTACTCTTTTTTTCTTTGCAACAATAGATAAAAATATGCTAAAAAAAGCTGAGACTATAACACAGCCGTGTTTCCCACAACTGAGGATGGGAAAAGATGCAGAAAGTGAATTTAACGAAACCATTCATGTCTTCCTGAAAAAAGGTAATCATTCTCAGGAATTTGGGGGCATGTTATTTTTTGTAAGAGCTCGAAAAGGCCCACCCGGCTAACCAGGTAATAAAAGTGAGGTACAGTGGTTTCCTCTGTTCTCAGCACTTCTACTATAGTTTTCGTAAAGTTTTCGTCAAGAGTTGACATTTTTTTCTCTAACAAACACATTGCGCATCTGGGTAAATCCTCTCTGCAAGTGACAGAAGTCTCTTCAATACAACATGAGCGATGATGTTTCCCACAACACTGACCAGAGTGGTGCTGCGGTAATTATTACAATCACCTTTATGTTGTAAAACGTTGTCATGTTGGTG